>NC_022010.1:46333426-46351049 GCF_000317375.1 Microtus ochrogaster
CACACACACACACACACACACACACACACTCACCCACTCACGCACACCACAGATACCACACCACACCACACTGCAGCACAGAAAAAAAAGAACTGACAACAGATACTGGTGAGGCTTTGAAGAGAGAGGAACCCTGGAACACTGCTGGTGGGAATAACACTGGTGCAGCCACTGTGGAAATCAGTGTGCAGATTCTGAAAACTCCCATCTGGCCTAGCCGTACCAGCAATAACTGGGTATAAACCAAAGGATTCCAGGACATCGCAGAGATGCTTGCTCATCAATGTTTATTGTGGCTTTAGTCACAGCAGCTAAGAAATGGAAACAGCCCAGGCGTCTATCTATATATGAATGGATAAAGAAAATATGGCAAATATGCACAATAAAATTTTATTCACCAATAAAAATTAAATCATGGTATCTGCAAAAAAAGTAGGTGGAAATTATCATGGTAAGCAAAATAAGACAGACTTAGAATGACAAATATGTTTTCTCTCATATGTAGTATCTACGTTTAAGTTAGTGTGTATGTGATGCAGGTATGTATATAAGTGTGTGTGTATGTGTGCATGTGGTATGTTTGTGTATGATGTGTGGGTATGCGGGGTGTATATGTATACACATGTGTGTATGTATGTGTGTGCATAAGTGTGTGGATGGATATGTGTGGATGTATGTGTATGAGTGTGTGTTTTTGGTGTGTGGGTATGTGGTGTGCCCATGTGTGCATGTTGTGTGTGTGTGTGTGCGCGTGTACATGCGTATGCAAATTATGAAACTAGGACAGTTAATATGTGTGTACGTGTATATTACATGAACATTTATATTAACATCTATATATGATAATTCATTTGTAGCAAACTTTCAAAAAGGAAAAGACTATGTCAAACGATGTACAAATATTTCACAATATACAAATGTCATATTTTGAAATACCATGCCACAAGACTTCCTGAAAAGATTTTGCTATTTCCTCCCATTGTCTGTTCTTATGTCTTTATCAGTAATACTCTCCTTAAAACATTTTGTTTTGCAATTCTGACTATATCATTTCTGTAATTTTCATTTCTTTCATTATTATTTAGGCTTAGTACTCAATATATCTTTGGACAGTTAATTTTCTTTCCCCAAATTTACCAGTTTTCTTGTTTCAGAAAATTTTTGAGGGACTTGGCACAGGGAATTCTTACGGCATATTCAGTTGTAAGAGCACACATCTTGGTGGTGGGGGAGGGTGGATGGAAGACTATTCTTGCCACCTCTCCAGGTGGGAACAAGTGTAGTGATATTTCATGTGTATTTTAATAAATAAAGCTTGCCTGAAGGTCAGAGAGTAAAACAGCCCCACCGGTCAGTCTTACAGACAGTGGTAACGCACACCTTTAACCCCAGTAGCCACGCTAGTTAAAACCGCGCGGTGCATGCCTTTAATCCCAGTGGTGTACGCCTTTAATCCAAGCCCTAGAGAAGATTTTAAGATGGGAGAATACAGTTCTTAGACACAGTCTCATTCTGAGATTCCTCGATGAAGGATCGCCATTTATGACTGAGGTTGAGGTAAGAGCCAGTGGCAGGCTGCTTTGTTTTTCTGATCTTCAGGTTGAACCCTAATTTCTCTCTCTGAGTTTTTATTAATTGTGCTTCAAACAAGTGAATGATACAGTGTGTCTTCCCACCCATAGGTTTTCAAATACAACATGCTCAGCCCTGAAAACACACATACAAATAACATTATACATGCTCAAGCAGGTTGTACTTATGTATGTAGGGATATAAATGTGTACAGATACATGTACATAACAACAGTTAATGAGTAAAGAGATCTTGAATTTGAATGACAGCAAAGGGGTTATATAGGAGGGTTTGGAGAGAGGAAAGAAGAGGAAATAATGTAATTATATAATTTCCAAAAATAGATTAAAAATCAGAGATGTCTTAGAAATATTTTTTAAAGGAGTGTGGTTTCTGTTTTATGGATAAACCTATAAAGGAACAAAGATACTATAAATATATCTGTTGTAGGAATGATAAATGGGACATATGTCATTTGTATATTATTGTATGTACAGTGGAAAATGATACATAGATTAATAAGGAGATATTTGTTCTTGCTTCTAAGTTAGTGCCTTGGACTCTGTGGTGCGAGTCACTTTTTCTAAACATTTGCCTCCATTGCTTCATTTCTAGAATACATTAGCACAGATGGGGAGTTAAAAATTTTATGTATTTTGGAGCTGAAAAATTACATGGTGTGTTAGTTTCTGGTACAGGCTTTGCAGCACTGGGTGAACTCTTTTTTTTTTTTTTTCCCTGGATGGGGTCATTGTTCCCAGGGCTGTGGAGTAAGTACCCCAAACACCAAACATTGTGAGTCCTTGAACTTGTAACTGTTAAGATAGGATTTATGTCTTACATTCAAATAAGGACAAAGGGCTGAGAAGCAGAGCCATCAGCAGCTCTTACAGAAGTTAGCAACTATGCATGAGCTGTCCAAGGAATGCAGTGAGGTTATAAATTGAGGTCTACTCGCATCACAAATGGCCAGGGCACAACCAGCTGTGCTGTCTGGCAAGGGAGGAAATATTTCTTCTCCCTGCACCACGCTCTACCACTGTCACTTTCCTTGAAGAACTTTGCACTGTCTTGTGCACGACAAAAGATTCTAGTTTATGCTTCCGGGTCCCAGGTGCTTGCCTCTGTCTCCTACTTCAGAGGTTTATCAGAGATAATAATTTAGAGGCCACTTGCTCCTTGAGTTCAGAGGCTGAGATGTCAGCCAGTAGCTGAGTCAAAGGCCATTGGGTCCCAGATGTTTGTAATGTGCTGTGTGGTTTGGGTCCCAGAACTCTGGCTAGAGGCAGCAAGAGGATGAAGAATGGGCAGAACACAGACACATGTACAGTGAGGCTGGGGTCAGATACTGTTCTCTAATGCTATTGTTTTAACCTGGAACCTCAGTGTGTTTGTGTTTAGTAGGTATAGCACAGAAGATGGGGTTAGCCAGTCTAGGCAGGAGGTCTTTGTAGGTGGGCCATCTCAGGCTATAAACAGTCCAGAGAAGGAAGTCATAGTTTCTGGTCATTGCACATGCATTGATCAATCATTCATAAACACTCACACTTAGACTCCAGAACAAAGAAAGCTTTGCCCTTCTTCCTGATCCTGGTCCACATGACTAATGGCTTTGCCAGTTTCCCATGGGTCAATTGACCCTGGAGTTCTTGACAGGCCAGGCCTATGTCAAAATACATTCACTCAAGAATTTCTCTCACTTGGAGCTTCCTCTACAATCTAGATATATTATTGTCCAATGGAGGCATTCACTTAATAGAGTTCTAGCAACCCTTTCCAGTCTTTCCTCCCAACCTCAACCTAAGCAGAAATTGCTTGTTTTCTACCACTATTAGCTGGCCTGACCTAGTCTTAAATTTTACTGTGACAGAATCGTATAGTGTCTATTCTTCTTTCAGATCTCTTTATTCAGCATAACATCAAGGATATTTATCAATGTTATTGCGCATATCAGCAGTTTGCTTCTTACTAGTGCTGAGTGGAATTTCATTGTATAAATAAACCATCATTGATTTGAGCTGTTTTTGTCAATAAAGATCTTGGTTGTGCTAATGGTTTATAAGCTAAGGTACCTGGAACACATGTGTAAGTGGTCTGTGTACGTATGTTTGCTTTTCTTTGGGACAAATACTTGTAAGTGCGCATGCTAGTCATATGTTAAGTCTAGTAGGCATTATGAAAAGATGTTAGATCATTTTTCAGAATGGCAGCATCATTTCCAACTTCCCTTTTAAGCAATATATGACCCTCAGCTTCCTGGCACATAACCGACTCTCAGTAATTTCCCATACCCTAATAAGTATAGAGTAGTAACTTCATGTAGTCTTAGTTTTTATTTTGATGTGTTTATTGGTGATTTTTGTATTTCTTGTTGTTTTAAAATATTTAGGAGATTTTGTAGAAATTGCTTGCATCATGAGTTTAATTTTACATTCATGATCTTTTGTCAGATATATTTATTTTATTACTGTTTCAATCCTTTGCCTTTTAATTTTTTAATATAATCTTTCAAACTTTGCTTTTTTATTTGCACATATATGGATTTGTGTGTGTGTGTGTGCGTGTGTGTAAATCAGTGCAAAGGGGGTGAGGAAGAAAGATCAAAACTTAAAACAAGCAACACCCAATCATATTTATTTCAGTTTTAATGATCTTTTCAGTAATTTTACAGTCCAGAAAAGAATGTTAATGGCATAGGCTCATTACCCTACAAAGTCACACAGAATGCTTTACTTTTTTCCCTGGGAAACCATGTCTGTTTCTCTACTTTGCTTATCATTTGATGATGACAGTTAGCCAGGTTGTCTTTCATACGCATATGTTTTTCTTAGGATTGTTTCTGTATGTCATAAACCAGAGTAGCTCAACCTTTCCACTGTAATAATTCCATCAGGTTGCTAGTGTTACTACAGCTAGATACCACAGATCAAATTGTCTTCCACAACCGAAGTTTGCTTCCCACAGCTTTGCAGATGAAAAATCCAAGATCAAGGAACTTGCGTGTTTAGTTTCTTGTGGAGGGTCTCTTTCCTTGGCCTTTGTCCTGAGTCCTCACATCTTTCCTATGCACATCTGTGTTTCTGGTGCCTGTCTACATGTGCAGGACTCCTTCTTTGTGAACATAAAGTCATTTAGAGTAGGACCCACCTGTGATGGACCAGCTCAGGGTCCTGACAGGACAGGGCCTCAGGAATAAGTGGGTAAGAAGTCGGTAAATGACAAACAGACACAAGACTCAAAGGAACTGCAACTGAATGTATCTTTACTAGGCATGAGGCTCATCCTTTATACAGAAAAGATTGCTTAACAGCATGTCTTGGTTTTTCATGCAGTACGGATTATTCTTAGAATCACTATATGAGATACATGAGAATAGATTTTCATCAGACAGATGTCCCCGGTGTGAGTCTGTGGTTGGTCATGCTAGACATGGCTTGGCATTTGTTTCAATATAAATCTTTATCTAGGCTATGAGTTCTTGGCATTTTGAGCTAAGGGCAAGTGGTTGTGGTTAACAGTCACACAGTCTAGAGTCTTTTTATATTGCTGCAATCTATACAGAAGAACTTCTTTTTTCTTTCTCCTTCTTCATATTTCTAACTTCTTTTCAAACCTTCTCTAAAACCAATCTCAAGAAGTTGCAGGCGTTTATTTATCTATATCTATCCTTATCCCATTTTTTCTGCATCTGTCTTAATTGCTTAATTAAGTTTGCCTTTTGTTCCATAGTTAGTAAGCACCAGATTAAACCTGGAAACCTTTTCCCTTGAATGTTAAGCCATCTTCCCCCTTAGCATCATATACTCCTGTATATGGCACTGGCTCATCAGTAGACTCTAGAAACTTAAACATACTATCTTCCCTTCCAGAAGAAACCAGACTGTATTCCTTAGAACATAAGCAGGTAATGCCAAAAGTGCAAACGCTCCAATGCAGGAAGCACAGCACACACACACACACACACACACACACACACACACACACACACACACACACCCCTTCTCTGCAGGCACTCTTCCTTGAAGTCTGTGCCACATCTTACACATGAGAGATCACGCAGACTTCGCAGGAGGTGGCGTGACACTCACCAATGACCTCAGCCAGTCTAACTCAGTCACCTCTTTAAAAGCCCCCACTCCACACAGAGCCATAGTCTGAGGTACCTGGGGTTTTGGGCTTCAGCATTCGGACTTTGGAGTCCATACTCCTGTCCCTAGCAGTTCCTTATTGTGGGACCTTCTCTCTGTTGTTCATTGGATACAAAAATTTCTCACTTTTACCCATGATTGTTTATTAGAACTCTCCAATTATGACAAACAAAAATGCCTTTAAGCACTGCCAAATATCTCTAAGGTTGCGTGGCAAACTCTACCTGGCTTAGGAGCTAACTACTTTTATAAAAGATAATTTGTAGCTTGCTTGCTTCCTGTCACTCATTTTGTAATTAAGAAAAATCACCTTGTGATTTGGATGAATGTTAATGTAGCTATCACCCACATCTGAATCCAAAAAGAGTTTTCTTCCCACTACATCACAGGAGCTAAACGTTCAGTGATGAAGGGACTTCAGATGGATTTTGGAACACAAATTCCTTGGTTCTCATTGAAAAATCAGGATGTTTTGTCTGGGTATCGATTATGTCTGTCTGTCTGCCTGCCTGTCTGTCTATATCTTTTTCCTTTTTCTTTTCATAATTCTCTTAAAATCTAAGCCAGCTATAGTAAGATTTCATTCCAGGTTTTCCTCTCCCTATATTTTCATTGCAGAATCTTTTTGATAACTAGAAATCTGGCCATTTCTGGAATTGAGAATGGAAGAGTCACAGGTTTTCACTGGCTCTATTAGCGTGATCCACAACGAGCATGCCTTCCTCAGTCATATAGTCTCAGATGCCCCTCAGATGCCCCTGTGTGTGCAGCCCTCTCCTCTGCTAAGCTTTCTATGCCCTACTGGAGACCCCTGCATGGATGCTCATCTTACTGCTCTCTAATGGCCCATGCTGGGAAGCTCTGCTAGCAAGATGATTTCTTTATCCTGCTTGGATGTTGACATCTTGCACCGTCTTACCCTTTCCTTTACTCTATTTTTGCTTCTCTGAAACTCTAATATTCTCCATTAAGCAACTCCACTAACTTCTGCTTAGAAGCTGACACGTTAATCAGATCTTCTCCTCCCACTGTACATGGCCACTCTCCCAACCTTCTGGACTCCTATGGCTACTGATGGATTGATGATGTGCAGGGTTAACCTGTGCCTCCAGACTGGTACAGATTGCTCCCCACCCTCTGGCACAGATATCTACCTTGCTTAGTGGGTAGCTGACAATGGGTGGGTTCTTTTAAGGCAGATTCAGGAAAGGGCTAGAGGGAATTAGTATAAAGAAACGAAATGGCATGAAGAGGTGTTGGTCAAGGGAGACCTGCTCAAATCAATAGCTATCATGTTTTGCTTCCTAAGCTAGCCCATTTCTACCTATGGTGCTGTTCTCTTACTCCTCGACTCTTGGGGGAGAGGAACATTATCATCAGTGAGTATCTGTTAAGTACGTAGTTAGAGAAACATTTTTTAAAGCTTTTCCTGGACCTTAGGTGTTTCTTCATTAGTTCAGTATGTTAAAGAGCGTTTTTGTTTGGAATTGTTAAGTGTTCGGATCATGTAAGGGGAAAGAAAGTCTCCTCAGTTAAATGTCATGAGACTGTCGTCTTCTCTAGTGTCTTTGGCCCTGGGGTTCAGAGAGACTGCTTATTATGTTAGATAGGGATTACATTCTGGCATTAAGACTCTGTTTAAGTCTTGGAAATCAAACATAAATGTATTTTCCAAGAACTGTCATTAATTCATTGTTTCTTTAGACACGTCCTGGAGTTCAGTTTCTCTTTTGGTAAACTGAGACAACCTTTCTCATTGGCCAAAATGAACAGAGGTCAGTGAAATAAAAAAAAAAAAAAGTAAAACCAAAAATGCTGCATTTCCCAGGTGAAAACATTCATGTTAGTACCAAGTATTGACCTATCTAAAATGTTATTATCTTTATTAGAAACACTCCAAAGGGCAAAACTGTGGAAATTAAAATACAAGAAAATGTTGGCTTAAAAATGTAACTAACTAGACCATTTAAAGGACAATCATTCATGCCATTGACATTTGAAATAAAATAATCATGAAAAAATGAATGTCTTGGTTATTTTTGATGGGAAATCAGAGACTGTCTTATTGGTCCTTAAGTTTAATAAAATTAGTTGGAATTTGTCCATTCTTGGAGAAAGAAAGATTGAACAACTACCCCTGGCATACTTTTACTTCATATTTTTCCAGACCTATTTTTTCTCTTTCATCAAATAAAATATCAGAGTTTTTACCTTTCAAATTTATTGCTATAATTTTATGACAAACTATTAGCTTTGTTCACAATAAGTCACTTGGCCTAATTCCTCCTATATTTTATGGACTTAAATGGCTTCAGCTGGATCATGGTCAAATAAAGTTATCAATTGTATTTGGTCTGGAAACCCAAGGGATCAAGAGGGAAATAGACTGGACAACGTGTCCTGAGATTGGAGTTCATGCTCCCATTCTGTGGAGTCCTGGATAAGTGATTTTTCTCTGTGGCTTCAATTTCTCTTGTCAAATGGCAGGAATATGCCTACCTCTGATTCCTTTAGGAAGCACTGAAAACTGGCATAATGTTTGAAGATCCACAATGCAGAATGGTAGAAGACCCTGCTATTTTATATTTAATGGCCTCTGAGCTCATCTAGACAACAAGTGAGTTTCTTTTCTACATCTACTTAACTTCCCATATTCCTCTTCTCTCATGGCTCTGGCATTATGGTTCTGGATCATGTATCCTGTAGAGTTTGTGAACCTAATCTGAATTTGCGCTTCTTTTTCTTACATTATTCAGCTTTTCAGTGAGCTAAGTAGTTTCTTCCTTTATATCATCCCTCAGTGTTACTTGTCTACCCTGCTGTTATTGCCATCAATGTATCTGATTTCCTTTTCTCTCATGCACCTGCTAGGTAAACATACCACTGAGTTATAATTCAGTCCCCTACCACCTGTTTTTGTCAACAAAATTTTATTATTACATAGATATGCTTATTTGTTTCATTATTATGAGTGAAATTCCTGCCATTTGTGACAGTACAGATGAACCTGGAGGACAAGATGTAAAATAAGGCAGATAGACCAAGAAAACTACTATGTGTTCTACTTGCCCATGGAATCTAAACAAATTCACGAGAGCAGAAAGTAGAATGGGGGTTATCAGAAACTTGGGGATAGGAAAAGAAAAGCTTTGATCAGTGGGCATGAAGTCTCAGTTAAACAGTGTGAATTGTTTCTAGAGATATAGATCTAATGCTCAACATAAAGATGATACAACTAGTTATGTTTGTTGTATAGTTCACCTTTTCTAAGGTACTAGATCTTAAGAGTTCGCAACATATGAAAAACTGGGTATGTTAATTAATTTTGTAATAATTAATTCATTATGTATGTACACAGGAAAGCATCACTTTAGTAAACAAAACAAAAAGACACTTTTCTCTCTCCCCAAAAGAGAAGAGGCTACCTACATCCTTCAAAATCCAAATTATTTACTATTTGGAAAAACATTGCAAGAATGTTTGATAACTTCTGCTCTAGAGGTTGTGATACAGTGGAGTAAATAAACAAACAAAAACCAATAGTATCACACCACACTGCCCAATAAATTCCTAAGTTTTCTTATATTTTGAAGGAATAACCGTGTGTGTGTGGGGGGGGCAGGGGGTATACATGTGTGAAGGCCCAAGAAGGACTTGACATCTTTGTTCTATCACTTCACACCTTACTCACTTGAGGCAGAATTTCTCAATGAACCGACAGCTAGTGGCAGCCCCACAGATCTGCCTGTCACCAGTGCACTGCGGTTCTCGGGTTACAGATGTATATGTGGTATGTTACAGTTAACATGCATGCTGCGCTGGGGATTGACATCTTCGTCCTCATTTTTGTGTGGTTCTATCCTCTGACTCATTTCCCAGCCCCTTGAAAGAAGAAAGTTTTTAAAATTTCGTTTATTTTCTTTGTAATGAAAATTTCTTGTCAGCTTACTTAGACTAGAAAAGTTGTTGACATAACGATCTAATGTTTCGATAGACAAAATAAGGGAGTGGCCTGCTTTTGTCATCTTTGTTTTTCCCAACAGTGTCAATTGTGCTCATATTTATTCTTTATATTTTTTTTCAAGAAAGAAGACAATTCAGTTTTTTCTAACCATACAGAGAATATTAAAAGACAAACGGGAAACAAAGTGCGATACCAGACAAAGTCCAACAGGTGGCTGTATTTCTCAAAGTTTCAAACCCAGCTGGATTGTCTGATGCGTGCAAATCCCAACTTGCAGCTCTCTCTTCTGATTCTGGGACCACCGGCTTTATGACAAAGGGCTGAGCAGTGGGGAAGGAGGGTGAAGATGATGGAGAAAGATTATCTTATAACCCGAGATTTCATTGACTTTATCCAGATCAGTGCTTCTATAGCTCACTGCACAGATCAAAAAGAATATTCATTTATATGTGAGACTGGCTAATCACTCTGAAGTGTTCCCTGAAATTAGAGGACAATCTGGAGCTAACATATACCATGTTGTAGCTGAGTGGATCGAGGGTTATTTGACTCACTAGATTAAGTGAATCAGCAAAAAGTTAACATTTCTACTTCATCCTGCTCTAGGTAATTTTGTACGTTACTGGTTAAAATTTTTTCTTCCTTACTCTCAAAAGAGTTTGGTTTATTTGTTTATTTCATTCTATCCAAAAGTGTCAACATTTGGAGTTGTAGCAAACACCTTTGATCTCAGTACTCAGGAGGTGGAGGCAGGAGGGTCAGAAGCCCAAGGTCATCCTCAGCTATCTGACAAGTTTGAGTCAGGCTAGTATATTCTAATATACATAGGAAAGACCCTGTCTCCAAAAAGAGGATGAGGGTGATGGGAGAAGGGAGAGAAAACATCAAGACATCAAGATGTAGATCTCCTCACACCAACTTTAAGTGACCGATATATAATTGTATTTGTCACATTCTTACTGCAACTTGGAGTTTATCTTATGTCCTAAGTGCTGCCATAGGGACATCTCAAGTCAGGGTCTGCGTATTTTCTGAATGTTCCTAAGCTGGCTTCTGTCTCCTACCATGTTACTGTTAGGGATCTAGTTCTGTCTCAAATTATTATATTCAAATATTTCAGTCAAGCTAGTATGGTTTCTCTCAGAGATTCTCTCCTGTCCCCACCCCCATTTTTTTTTTTTTTTGGTGTGGTGATGTGGACTAAATTCAGAGCCTTGTCCATACTAGGCAAGTGCTCTGCTACTGAACCAAAAATTGACAGCAGAGTATTTCAAATCCTTATGAAATACCGCCATTCTTCACCTATTATTTTTGATATTATAGTCTCAGGTACAAAAAATAAATTTAGAAATGTATATGCTATATATAAGATATATACAAGTTTTATAGTATATAACCCTAACCCCGGAACATTACAACAAAATATGAGCTCTGCAAGGAGATATATATCTATGTGGCAAATCAGAATAATCTATTTTTCTACTAACACTGTAACCAGATATGTATTTCTTATATCAAATTTTCTCTCTGTCTCTGCAGAAACTAAGGATGAGTGGAAAGACTGGGAAAACATTGGGAAGGCAGACTCTGTGTATTTCAGATGTAGGCCTGTACTCAGATTAGCCACACAGAGTACAAGCTCCAGTGCCCCTCCAGGCCAGTATGTCTCAGAAATCCACCCTGAAACACAATCCTATCATCATGCCTATGGAAAAAAGGTTTCTATATGTTTTAGCTCTCAGAAGAAGCAACAGAATATTGAGGTCAATTCTATCTGTATTACCTAAGAAAGCATTTTAAAAGGAGCAAAGAACTAAAATAATCATGAGTCTATATTGATTGGAGAAGGTCCATGGAAAATACTATAACTCCTTCTTCATGTTAAAAGATACTGGCTGAGTTCAATATAAGTTTCTATATTCATAGTGACTTTTAAGAGCAAATGAGGTGTCAATTGCTCATTGGAAGCTTTTTCGTTAAAGCTTAGGAATATCATTTATTAATGCTATCAGTTATTAATTGGATAACAAACTCTTATCCAATGCAACGTTCTTTCTTCACCTCCCTCCCACTCTCTCTGTATGTATATGTGTGTGTGTCTATGTATTGTACATGTTTGTGTAGATATCTCTCTGTAAGAGAGTGCTCATGTATGCAGACCAGGGGACAACCTTGGCTATTGTTCTCAGAAACCAGCTTCATTGTGATTGAGAAAGAGACAGTTTCTCATTGACCCAAGGCTCACCAAGTAGGCTAGGTTGATTGGCCAGCAAGTCTCAGGGATTTGCGTGCATCTGCTTACCTAGCCTTGGGATTACAGTGCATGCCATTACACATGGAACTTTTTACTAACATTATGGGGACTGACTTCAGTAAACAAACACTTCAACAACTGTATGATCTATTAAACCCTGTTTAATGATTTTTCAGTAGTAGATATGGAAGGTACCATGACAAACTAGGTAGAACTCCTGTCCACATGGAATGTACTGTTTTGGTTTTCTGTAGTTTGCCTAACAAATCATGGACAAAAATATGCTAGAGTCAGAATTCAAACAAATTTCTCTGAGGTACAATGGATGGTATGGAAAGGCTTTGTTCCTTTCTAGAGTCCAGGGAATAGACATTTTCCCCGGGCTGTCCAGAATTCAGGACTTTGTTTAGAGTCCTGTCGTTTTTCTTCAAAGCCAGTGGTGTGGCTTCTTACTGGCCTCCTGTCTCTTATCATACATGTCCTTGACCATAGCTGAGACAACTGCCCAGAACTCAGATTGGACCCCTCTGCATAATCCAGATTTACCCTTTAACTGCAAGCTCTGTGTCCTTAATTACAACTGCCAAGTTTCCTTTGTTTTCAAATTCTGGTCCTCGTGGATGAGAATCATTGGGGATATTGCTGACCTGTTACATGGAACTTGCACACGAAACCATGAATCATGAGCAATGTCAACAGGATAGGCAGGCAATTTAAAAAAGTGAGACAGGCTGGATGAAGATGATCTGAGGCATTCTTGCTGTTATTCACTCATGAGGATGCCTGGCTTCATGTTCCAGATATTTCTATATATTAAGAAAAGCTAGGAGTCTTCATTATTGTGAATTCTACCAATTTTTAAAATGTAAACTTTTCTCTTGGGGTATTTCCTCAGAAGCAGATCCTGAGTTGGACATTGGCATTTATTGAATAACTCTTCTGGGGAAACTGAGTAGGAAATGGGAATTTTAGGCCAGTAAAGGGACAATGACTACAGCTAAGGTACTGTCTCAGGCAAAAGAACTATAACCTTATCTCTTGGAAGATGCTAGAACAAGCAGCATTTCATAATGTCTATCACAGGAAACTGGGGCTTTCACAAATATTTATTGGCCAGCCATTGGCCAACAGTGTCCTCAGGGGCATGTAAACAGTTTAGCATCAAGTGGATGACCACAGATAGAAGTGCTTGTGATTTTTATTGTTTGGCTTGGTCTTTACTTTCTACTAGACACAGCATGACCATCCGATGAGCCTATTTTTTGTTTGTCTGTAATTTCTATTTTATTTGCAATTATTAGTCATATATATTTTGATACATATATTAGGAAGATTATATTAAAGGGAGGAGTTAATACATATATTTTCTTATACATATTTTGAAAAATAGCTAAATTTTATTGGCTAAGCAATTTTAAAGTATTTTAACTGTGTTATGCAGTATAGACTTTGTGTCTTGAAAATTATTCCCTATGTCTAGTTGAAACATTGCCCCTTTGAAGAACATCTCTCAAAAACTTACTCCTCTGCCTCCAGCCCTTTCACTACACCTTTTATTTTTAAGCACATATTCCTTTGTACTTATGTGAACTTAACTTTTTTAGATGTCACACATAAAGGAGATCATGTATTTTTGGGCCTTGCTCATTCCACTTATCAGCACAATGCCCTCCAGGTCCATCAATGTTATTACAAGGACAAGATTTCCCCTTTGAAAAACTGAGTCAAACACATTATTTGTCTATTCATCTGCAAACTGACTGACTATTTGAGTCACGCTTTAATAAGCACAGGAGAGCAGATGTCTCTTTCAACATGTTGACTGAAATTGCTTTGGATATACAAACAGACACAGGATTGATGGATCAAGGCAATCCTACTTTTAGGGATTTTTGAGTTACCTTCATACTGAACATCCTTAGTGATTATGTCTGCAGAAAAACATTTTCCCTTTCTCTATATCTTTGTCAGATTTTATATTTTGTCTCTTATTTAGTCATTATAACTGATGTGTGAGGTTTGATTGTCCTAATTCTAAATGCCTCTTTAGATCTAGCATAGCACATATGCAAGATTGTGGTAGTATCTTACAGGTCAATAAAAAGTAGAATCTAGACTTTTGAATGCATAGTTCAAGAGAGGCTATGAGGTGGAGAGCCGGGCAATTCTGCTGAGAATATTTGAGGCTTCTCTTTGATCCTTTCTTGAAAACACTATCCAGTGCCTGAGACTCTTTAAAACTTATTTCAAGTTTTATAAATTGGGAGACTTTTAATTGATGTCTATCTTACTGGATGTTGTGGGGTCTATTAAAATTATTGACTTCATATTGATTTGTCTCTTTGGTTGGTTGTATTTATTCAGAAATTCACAAGTTCACATATATTATAGAAAGACAAACAAGAACCTAAAGCCAAAGTCATTCAGTACAAACCATTCATCTGGACACGTTCTTCTTAATGCTGTGTGAACAGTACAGTTCCAGTCCAGGTAACCAAAACTATGTAATATGTGTGCGGCTGACTGAAATGCCCATAGAAGATTTACTAGCCTTTTGTAAAAGTCCTTTGAATATAATTTGGAAGAGCAACTCTTGAGCTTTTATCAAATTTGCAAAGGAAATGCTTGCTTTATCTGCATATTATAGATGTAGAGATATTGCTAATGTAATAACGTAGATGTACAAAGTCTTGTTCTCTTGCCACTATGTACAACAAAATCAGAGGGCTTTTGCAGGTGACAGCATCTGCACCAAGATAGCATGTTTAATATGCCATTCTGCAAATACAACCACTCCCATAACATGATGAAAAATCCTCAAAACACAGTATATTAGCATCAAATACTTGTAAGTATCTAGAAATTCTTGCCATTTCATGTCTAGTAAAGACAAATAAAACTGAACATATGGCAATGATTATAATGCAAGGTAGCTTCTCTATTTGATCATTTGGGCCTTAAACCATTATTTCATCGCTTCTTACTCTCTGCTTTCAACCAAAGGACAAGTATAGGCTTATACAAGGCTTCAAAATAATAAAACAAACATCCCCAAATCATTCACAGGGGACAAGATTTCTCATGAATGTTCACACAAAGTGTTTTACTGACTAATTTAGCATACACTGGCAACCCCTTTAGCATCTAGAGACTAGAGACTAGATGCTGAAGACCCGCCAGGGTTGTCAGTAGCGTTTGTTGACCACGACCATTCTCTCATGACTTGCTGACCACCACCCAAAGTGACACATTCTATGTGACCTGGTTGTTGCTCTCAACAGTTCCCTAACCACGAAGATGCTCATATTTCCTCCACCTTCAAAGCTCTAGAAGTAACCAGATATATTTAAAAATTATCACATGTTAATTGCTGCAGGTCATTTCTTTCAGAATAAGAACTATGTTTATTCATTTTAAAATTATGACTATTTTTACATCCTTTGTCACCTTTTTTTTTGTATGACTTGCTAAGCAATTTTTTGCCTTTGGACACATTTGGTGAACACCAATATAAAGTATGTTCACTTTTGGCTGCCTTTAAGGGGGATGGAAACAGCATCAGAAAGTATTAATAGGACAGCTGAAAATTTGAGAAGCCAGTATTTTAATTTTATTTCATTGTTCACAGCTGAATGAAGTTGGAGAGGGAGGACAATTGACTCTTTATCATACCCCTGGGAACACGTGGTATTACTCTCACGAGTCTTACAAAAGGAAGTTTCTATGACTGTGCATTGAAGCTTTGGGCTCACTCCTGAATGCCTAGGCTTAATCCTGTTATAATTATATTCTCATAATCTAGATATTGCAACTGCTATCAGTTGGCCAATTAAACAATCGATTCCATATGGACATGTCTATAGACTTCATGTCACAATGGTTAGCCTTAAAAAGAATTTTAACAGTATTTAAAGGCACCGAGTACTACAAGTACACTAATTTGAAGGTTGACTCAAAAACTCAGAGTATGTGTATGTTAAATTTTCATAACTTTTCCATAAAATCAACAATTTAGACTTGTTTTAAAAATTATTTCTTGGTAAAACACATACATTGTTTATCAATACAAATACAAATCTTTGTATTTCAAAGTATCAGATCTCAAGTGCTTGCAACCCTACCCAAAACCATGGTAGAGATAGTGGAGATGATTTAACCAAAAGAGCACATAAGGTCTGAACTTTCTCAAAAAATAATCATCAGGTCAAAAAGACAACTGTGTGGGGATAGGCAAGCTTGATGATAACTTTTACTAGCTTGTCACAACACATGCATGTCTTAGTCTTTGGATATCTGTTTCCTCTTCTCCAAAATGAAGAGAGTAGATTTAGACAATTTTGAAGCTTTTTCCAACTCCAACATTTGCCTCATCCTCTGTTCCTCCACAAGACAAGCTGGAGACAGGTCAGGATAACGTCATTGTCTCCTCTCTTGCTCAACTGATTTATCTCACACTTGTCTGGACATTTCTCATCTTAGGAAATCCAAGCTGGTGTCCTGGAGTAGCTGGACCTTGTAAAGGGAGTTGTTGGACTTTCTCCTACTCAGTTAAGCTGTTTGTTCTGCCCACCAATACCATAAAATCATCTTTCTGTTTCCACTCCAGGATTTTTGCATTGACTCCTAGACAGTGAAGAGGATTGCGTTCAAGATGCTAGCTAAGTTTATTTTCTCTGGCCACTTTCAACTGGTGTGGTCCTGGTAAGGAACAGGCAGAAATGGGCATGTTGGTCTCTGGAAAAACTAGTTACCCATTTTTTTTCTATCTCCAGCAGCTGGACCCCACTGAGGAGGATCTATTGAAAGTTCTTAACTAGGATCCTAGATTAGAGCTTACTTATGCTTTTGAAAACAAGGAAAGTTTATTTTCTAAGTAAAAACTATTTCTTGGAATTGTGGGCTTGTACAAAACAGTTCAATATTGTGTTCACAGTAATTATACTCCTATGTGAGGTTTCCAAAATTTCATTCTTTATCTCAAATAACATATAAGTTCTTTTGTGACACAATATTCCTTCTTATGGAAAGAATTATGTACCTTATAGAGGAAGGAGAGATAGATGAAAGGAAGGAAACGAGCCATTTCCCCTTCCTTCCCAGTTCCTTTTCAAACGTGGAAACATGATTAAACACATATGTGTTACACAGTGCTGGTGGGAAATGCCTAGTTCCCTCTGAAAGCTAGGAAAACATGCAGTTGAGTCCAAAGAGCCACATGCAGTGAGTGGACCTGTAGAGTTTCCTAGTACATCTTGGTTTTTATAGCCTTGCCTTTACCTTTAGATATTCTTTGCTCATGACCAGGTGTTTGAAAGCTGTTTGAGTTGGCCAATTGAAATATACAAAACAACTACTCAGGACACATTGCTTAGGGCTTACTAGATGTAAAAATAAGTTAGTAATATTTTTATTTTAACATTGTATAGTGGGGATGCCTACATGAAATATGTAAACAGATGTAGAATGGATTGAGTTGAAATCTTTTATAGCTTATGATTGTTCAGCCTAAGCTGAGCTGTACTATGTTGACTCTCTCTCTTACACACACACACACACACACACACACACACACACACACAGCCACCTTCAACATGTGCACACACACACACACACAGCCACCTTCAACATGTGCACACACCCACCCACACACAGCCACCTTCAACATGTGCACACCCACGCACACAG
>NC_022010.1:46351149-46386686 GCF_000317375.1 Microtus ochrogaster
AGCTTTGGTTTGCTCTGTGTTTAGGATATTTATCAGCTTCTCAACTTTACCAATTACATTTCAATAAAACTTTCCAGTCTTCAGTTATGAGAACCAAAATTAGTTCTAGACATTGCCAAATGTCCACAGGGAATATGATCTTCCCTGATTGAGACCATTGACCAATTTTAGATAAATTTTGGTGTTATGCTGATCTATCACATATGTGGAAGTAGGTTGATCTCCCTCAAATCAATTCAGTGTAAGCCAGTTTCACAAAAATACAATTTGCCATTTTTGCCCTAAACTTCTCCCGTTAGACAGACTCATTTGAGTTAACTATTAAGAATGGAAGTAACAGTTAAGGCACTCAGCATCTTACAAAGTTAACATACTAGCCAAATTCATAAAAGTTCACTTAATGAATATTTTTCTTGAATATAGCAAGTAAATTGTTTGGAATATATGTGTACTTGTGAGAAATTTGTGCTCAAATTTTGAATTCTTTTTAAATGATACACTTAAACGTGTTTTTAGAAATCAGAAAATCCATATACAAAGCAAACTCTACTTCACTGAAGTAGTCTTCAGGAAGCAATGTCAAGGAGCTAACTTAGAGTCCTACTGTATCTCTCTCTATGGTATGTCAAGCAATGTCTACTGGTGGAAAAGTTATCAAAAGCCCAGTAGACATGCTGATACCTTTTGGTGTCAAAAAAAACTGGTTCTTAAATTGGTTCATATTTTATACATAGGTAAAGTACATGTATTGAAAGTATTTTGGAATTATCATGATTCTTATGCTTGCTATAAAGTGGTAACATGGCTTTTAAAAATAAGCAATACATAACATCTTTTCAGATGGTGTCCCTCTTGAGTGTAGTTTTCATTATAGATAACAGGAACGGTAAAGGTTCTACCACAGATATGTTCAATGAAGACCGTGGAAAACCCCGGGAACATAAAGTCCACTCCAAAAGATCTCTAGTGGTCTGGTGGAAATCAGTGACACCATAGACAAGGCTGCTAGAAGTGTTAGGGGAAGAAATGTTTCAAGGGAAAGTAGATGGAGGTCAAACATTTCCTCATGATGTTTATTTGTTATTTTGAAAGTTAGACTGAGGCTAGTTGGCAACTGTTTCTGTGGATGTTTGGAAGTTTTGTTGTTTCATTTTGCACCAGCATGCTGCAGGTTGAGAATCGCCACAGTTAATGCACGGTTGCTTTACCATCCACACCAGAAATTCTCAACTGATTATGGCACTGTTCCTTGATCCACTTAGATTTCATTTTAGAAATTTTTATCTGATATTTTTAGGAGTCACGACTGAATGGTTGGAGTTGGTATATGAGTTCAAAAGCTTCGCTTGTCACTTCTGATGATTAGAGCGAAGACATACAAATATGATTGCTTAGAAAAATCTACTGTGTAGCAACCATAGACATCTGCAAAACCCAGAACATTTTTCAGCCAGCACCACATTTTGAGACATACTTTAGAGGACACGTGACTGGGTGCCATTTTTTTTTCCCATACTACTTAAAAAAATCTTTTATTTGAGAACTTTAAGCACTAAATAAACATGTTTTTACATTTTATTCAGTGCCTCACATCGTCACTAATGACACTGTTGCTCAGAAAAGACTTCCTGTACAACTGGTCCTCATTTTAATGTGAGCTTCTACAAACTTCCTCTTTTGTAGGCAGTTAAAACATTCACCTTTGGTGGAAGGATATAGAAACCAGTGCCACGTGACCACTCTGATGCAGCTTAGGAGTTGATCTACCAGGCTACATGCTTCACCACTGTGCTTGCATTTACTACTCAGCGGGAAATAACAGTGACATCTTAAATTTTGCATGCAAATGGATGAAATTAGAAAACACTATCCTGAGTTGGGTAACCCAGACCCCAAAAGATGAATATGGTATGTGCTCACTCATAAGTGGATACTAGCTATAAACAAAGCATATCGAGCCTATAGTTCATGATTCTAGAGAAGCTAAGTAATAAGAAAAACCCTAAAAAAACCATATATAGATCCACCTGGAACGTGGAAACAGACAAGATTGCCTGACAAAATTGGAAGCATGGGGGTTGGGGGAGAAGGAAGGGTGGAAGAGGAAGAGAAGGGAGAAAAGGGAATGGGTGAGAAGAACTTGAGGGAATGGGATAGTTGAGAAGAGAGAAAGAGATGAGAGAACGGAAAGAAATATCTTGATTTAGGGAGCCGTTATAGGGTTAGCAAGAAACCTGGCACTAGAGAAATTCCCAGGAGTCCACAAGGATGACCCCAGCTAATATCCTAAACAATAGAGAAGAGATGGCCTGATCTTGACTTGCCCTGTAGTCAGACTGATGAATATCTTAAATATCACCATAAAATCTTCATCCAGCAACTGATGGAAACAGAGGCAGAGACCCACATTGGAGCACTGGACTGAGCTCCCAAAGTCCAGTTGAAGAGAGGGAGGAATGAGAATATGAGCAAAGACGCCAAGACCATGATGGGTACACCCACTGAAACAGTTTACCTGAGCTAACAGGAGCTCACAAACTCCAGTTGGAATGGGAAGGAACAAGCGTAGGACCAAACTAGTGCCTCTGATTGTGGTTGACAGGTGCATGCCTGGGGCAGACTTAAGGACCACTGGCTATGGCACCAGGATTTATCCATACTGCATGTACTGGCTTTTTGGGAACATATTCTCCTTGAATGGATACCTTGATCAGCCTAGATATAGTAGGGAGGGCCTTGGACCTTCCCCCAAACAATGTGCCTTAGACTTTCTGAGGATTGGATAGGAGTAGGGTGGAAGAGTATGTGGAGGGAATGGTAGGAGGGGAGGAACTGGGAACTTGGATTGGTATGTATAATAATAATAATAAACAATAGTTTATTTTCTTTTTTTGAAAGGGGGGGTAAAGAAATCTTTTTCATATCTTCAGTCTTGGCTGTTTGATGACTATTTTATTTAACTAAACTGACTACCTCTGGGATTAACGAAAACCAAAGACCTGGGTACACCTAAAACAAAAAAGACTAGCCTCTGAAGGTCTTTAAAATAAATAAATAAATAAATAGAATAAATGTCTTGGTTCAAATTTGACAGACCAATGCATTGCTCATTATTTTGTATCATATTTCCTCAACTGTTTGAGAATTCTTTCCTTGAACATGTCAACTACACTTACCTTGTTTATTAATCTTTCAAAACATTCACTTTATTCTACCAAAATATTTGTTATTTTTACAACTTTGTGAAATCATTCAGTACTAGTAACTTGTATTTTCTGTAATATGACACATATGCAATATTATTATTATATTTTTATCTGCCACAGAAGTATTTTTTCCTAATTATTTTTGAGGGTCTTGTGTGTCCCAGACTGGTCTGGAACTTGTCATGCTCAAGAATGATGTTGGACTAGAGGTGTGTACCATGATGTCTACTTATTCTATAGTGCTGGATATTGAACCCAGGGATTTGTGCAGGTTGGGCAAGCACTGTACTGACTAAGCGTCCCCAGGTTCTGCTTGTTTGTTTGTGCAAGCAAAATGTCTTGCAGCCTAGCAAAACCAGAAACTAGGATAAAGATAAAACAAATGACTGCTCTAGGAGCCCGGCATTTCTCCCTTATTGGTAGGTGTGGCATTATCCTCCTTCCTCTTTCATTATATGAAAACAAAACTAGTAATTATCTCTTAATTTAGAGATCATTGGATTAGTTTTTGTCTTCTGTGTACAATTTTATTGGACTCACCTCAGCTTCGGTTTTCTAGGTATATTATAGAACTATGCTAAGCCCAAGGCCAACTAACATCCTTTCCATCCTTTCAAGAGCTGCTGCTCTGTCTTTTCTGATCTTACACAACCTTTTTATTTTCATATGAAGTACTATTTGCTTCATTCTTATAAAACTTCATGTCATATCTTCAAGCTCAGAGAGAATGTTTTGAATTCCTGTCTTGTTGATGTAGATCTCCGAAATGACCATCTTCTAAAGAGTTTGTAAGCATGCCTGTCACTGATAAACATGCAGAGCAGGACAAGGCCAAATGCAAGCCCTGGAGCACATTATCTTTGTAGTCAGGCACAAATCCCATTACCCCTGCCAATACCTTGTTGACATTTCTTCACGTTATCCATAAGCTTCTTTTGAAAGATGTTTATCAAATGCTTTAAGACAGTCTCTTTTATCTAAAATTTTGTTCCTTAAAATTATAAATAAAATTAATTTGAAGCAATATTACCTTAGAAAAAGGAATGGGTAATTTAATGATGAAAATACTGCACACAGGACATGTCTCTCTTTTTTAGAAAAATTGATCATTGTATTCAGGGTTGTCTTGAAGACAGAAAAATTGTACACTGAAGAAAGAGACTTCGGTATTATTAAGTCGATAAGTAATAAAAATCCCAACTAAGGTATTCAGAGTAAAAATGGAAAAAGTGTAGGAGTCATGATGTCAATAGAAAGAAAAAGAAATTCTTTTTGTTTTTGTTTTTATGCTTAGATTAATTCAGAATGACTCAAAATGAAGACACTCAGAAGCACAGGTCATCTTTAATATGCAGGCTCCAAAAGTAGTGGAAATGAGTCAAATTATTGAACATTTTATACTATTATGTCTTTACATTTTAATATAAAACAAGAGACATTATTATCAGCATTACATACATTTGAAATAAAGCTTAAGCAATTAACTATTCTTTCCACTTATATGTCAGTTCAAAACTTTCTTCCTGTTCTCTCTCTCTTTCCTGCACCCTCAGCTCTATATGAGTGAACCAAAGGCTGGACACCTAGATGACACCAGAGATACAGAGTGCATAGGAGCTATGCAGAAAAACAGGAAGATCATCAGTGTATTTAATAGAGGAAGAGAGGAACTAAAATAACATTCAACTGGCCAGTGAAGAAGAAACAAAATATAATCTAAAGAAAACTGGTATTTTTAATTTATAGCAGAAGAGAATAGTCAAACATGCAAGGTATTTCAAGATGATATTATTTGGGCTTGTTTGGAGGGATAGTGTTGAAGACTTTATAGATTTGAGAAGAAAACTGACAGTATAAGGAATGACTTTTAAAAATGAACTGGTTTAGAGATCTGATCATATTGCTAGCAAGAACAACTGTATTGAACTGTCCACATCTCTGTGTAGGAGGGATCTGAGAATGAAGTCAGAAAGAAGAGACTTGCAGGGAGTAGGAGCCTTAAAATGTTTGGGTTTCCCTGCTTGTTTGAATGCAGGAAAAATTATCTCTGGAGATGAAAGTTGAGATTTAAAGGAAATGAGGAAACCTTATTATAGTGGGGAGGCTCCTTGTTTGTTTCCTGGCTGCCCAAACTCCTGAAATAACCACATAGAAGCTGTATTAATTATAACTGCTTGGCCAATTACTTAAGCATATTGCTAGCTAGCTCTTATATCGAGAATTAACTCATCTCCATTATTTTATATTTTTCCATGTGGCTCATGGCCTACTGGCAAGGTTCTGACATGTCTGTTTCCAGTGGCAGCTCCGTGGCTTCTCTCTAACTCCACCTCCTTTCTTCCAACATTCAGTTTAGTTTTCCCTACCTAGCTCTACTCTACCCTATCACAGGCCTAAGACAGTTTCTGTATTAACCAATGGTATTCACAGCATAAAGAGGGGAATCCCACATCACCTCCCCTTTTCTGTTTACAACAAAACAGGTATAGTCAAGAGAAGAAACGTATATAAAACAAAATCGATCTTAAACTTGTATCAATAGACCAAGATTCATACTAATGCAAAATATTTATGACAGAAGGCAGAGTCAAGGAGGAAGCCCCCTGTAGCCCTGCTGGAGACAGACGCTGAATTTTACCCAGTAAGCCACAGCCTCATGGCAGTACACAGATTAATAGAAATGAGTTGAAATATGTAAGAGTTTGCCAATAAGAAGTTAGAGCTAATGGACCAAGCAGTGATTTAATTAATACAGTTTCTGTGTGGTTATTTCAGGAGTCTGGGTGGCTGGGAAACGAACAAGCAGCCTCATACAACACCTTATCTTTGTGGTAGAGGAGGGAAGCTCTTTGTCTGAGACTTGGCAGGAAGGATAAATATGAGATTCATATTTATGAATATGAATATTCCCATATTCATAAATATGGGAAACTGAGCATGATAAAGTCAAAGAACATAGAGTTTTTATGCTTAGAATTACTCGAGCAGTTCCACTGATCTAAAATTTAATATTACAATACATACTTAAGTCACTATTGGCTCAGTTTATGATTTCTTTTTATTTAAATAATTTTTTCATTTATTTTACACATAAATCAGTTTCCCCTCCTTCCTTTTCTCTCACCCCCCCTTTCCAATCTACCCACTAACATACACTCCTCCTCCACCTCCACTCAGACCTCCCATGGGTTTGGAAAACATAGCACATCAAGTTGAGGCAAAACAGGAAGTTTATAAATTTGATAAGCAACCCTGCCTACAAATGTTTGAAAACCTTGTTGCAAACAGGTATAACTGAGGGGCATGCACGTGTCTCTTATGTTCAGAGCATTCCGTGTAGGATCCTGAATTCGGGATAAGTTAGGGAGTGCCGAGAAAGCTTTCTGAGTGGGAATGTTTTGTTTCATCATGTAAGAAAACACTGTCACTTAAGAGTCTGTCTTTGTTTTAACTGAATTTTGTAATATGAATGTTCCTTAGGATTTGGAGATTTGACAAATGATGTTTCATTTTAATATTACTTCTAAATTCATTTTAACAAATAATTATTTAGGATTGTATTTCTTTTAGAATCTTATTTATCATTTTCTTCCATCTTCGCCTTTTCCATTTTATTCCTTTCTTCTTTTTCCTTTTATTTCTTCCCCCTTCTCCTTTTCTTTGCAAATAATGAACATTTCTGATACACCGGAGAAAATGATACAAGTATGATTATGAACCTATAGGTCATAGTCTAAAGTGGTTCATGTGATGGTAAAGTGGTGGAGTGACTGTGAGGGAAATACTGGGCAGTGCCTTCAAGCTCAGAGACTTTAACAGAGGAAGAAAAGTGGATGACATGATTTGTAGTTTAAGAACAGTGGCTTGGGATTAGGATCCTCACAGTTAACCCTGACACAGGGCAGTTGTCATAACATAGATAAACTGGATCCAGACAGCATGCCTCAGTTTGTCCTGAACACAGAAAATCTGAGTACCAGGAAGACAGGTCATAAACCATAAGGCCTAATTTTCAAGTCTCAGTGTTTTTGTTGACCACTGATGAGGTTACAAGCCTATGTAAATCCAACCCAGGGGTTAGACTTGAAAGTTTTCATAAATTATTTCTCTACTTTCAGACAATAGTATCATAAATTTGCCAAGCTGATTTTGGAAGCTAAAATGGGCCTCATAAGTCTGTTTTAACTGCAGAGGTTTAGATCTAATCTCAATTAATAATGAACTTCAAATGGGATGTTGTCTTTCCTCCAGCAGTTACACAAACAAATATAGATAATTTATATTTTGACTCATTCCCAAGGCTCTCGCTATTAAGACACTGGAATTATTGTCAATGGCAAAACACAAAAGGGGAAAGAGAAGGAGGGGACTGGGAAAATGAATTTAAACCCAACTTTTTCTTACTAAATACTTCCCTTCTGTTCAATTTTATTATTTTCACAGAGCTATTAAATGTCGTATTTAGAGTAAATGTCATTAAAAATCCAGAGGCAAATTAGAAAAATAACATCTGAATCCAATAAGAAAATATCTGCTTAGAACAACACAAACTGGTGGAAAAAGAATTCTCTACACCCTTACCACCTCCGTATGTTCCAAACTCACCCACTCCTAGCCTTTCCTCTTAATTCTTCAACAACAACAACAAAAATCTTGCATTTAACCAATGAAAGACAATCATCTCTACTGGCCTAGAATTTTATTAGTTGCTCTAGCTATGAAGAAAGAATGTTTTGTTTTTTCAAAATTGTCCAGCTCAGGACATGATGCAAACCATCTCTCAAATTGGTGATTTGAGAAATCTCACATGATATTTAACAGCTGCATTCTTTTTAAATGTCAGCAACGTGCCAGCCAACAATCAGATTATTGAACTAGACAGTTTAATTTCAGTTCACTTAAGGGGAAAATCTTTATCATAAACCTATCTTAGTCAATGGTGAGGAATGATTTTAGGTTATTTTCAAGGGCTACTGTAAAGTTTAGATGGTCTGATCAATGATAAAAGCCATTACTGATGGCCCTTCGCAAATACTGATCTAATTGTGCCATATAGTATCAGGGGCTTAGAATTAACCCATGGTACTTGTTTTCTACTGCAGTATGGTATGATCTGGGATTTCATTTCAATAATGATTCGACCTGTAGGATTTAATTCCTTTCTGACAGTACATCCCCTCAAAAGTCAGCTTTTAGAAAAGTTGACAAATGAGGCAAACACTTGTTAACAATATCCACTGGAGTACTATCTTTGCCATTTAAGATCTAAAGATAAATTAGATAAATGACATTAAGATTATTAATAAAAGATTATTAAGTATCAAGAAGATAGCTACGTAGAATTATGTATGCTTATAGAAATAATTCCCTGCACTGTTACCTCCACATAATATCAATGCTCTTCTCCTCAACTCCTATATTGCTTTTAATTTCTCAACAGAATCTGCTGATCATGACGTGACCCCAGAAACAACTGTGTCACTGGTTGTGTGGGGTTACAGTTCAGGAGGTCTGAGGGATGGTACAGAGGGTAGGCACATGATTTGGCAGTTTTCCTACCAGTTGCCCCTCAGATAGCTGAAAATCATTGCCATATATTTAAATAGCTTTGCAGCTATGATTTCCCAGCTGAGCATGGGCATATAGAAAAAAATTGTCACAAGAGATGATCAAGAACCTCTATACAATTCTATTGAAAATGTTTGCACTATTGCTCAATGTTTCCTAGTTCAGTTCCAAGAAAAATAGCATATTCTAATAAAAATAAAAAATTAAAAATATCAATAACAAAATAACTCTGAAGAAAACTGCATAGTGAGTGGGTAAGAATCCATCAAAGACAAAGACCAATCATACTATAATTTTCTTTGTGTCATGGTTCCCAGCAAGCTCAGGTCTATATTTTGCATTAAATTGCATCACTTACTTTTCTCTCACATTGTTGGTCAAGATGAACTATCTTTCCTCTGGTCTCATTATTGGCACTTCATTTCTTGTTCTGAATTTGTCACTGATATTAAAATGCTCAATTTTTCATATGAGAGAATCATAAATAATGCAGCTAAAATAAGAATATTCTATTAGTTCCATTTTAGACTGCTTTAGTCTCTAAGGTTTTTTTGGTCTGATACTTCCTTTTCAATACTTGTTTTTAATTATTTATATCTTCTTTTGATTCTTTCTTTAAATAATTGTTTTCTCTTACTCCCATATTTCAACTATATATTAAACTTTCTTATTATAGACTTTTTGCTCTTTGATTTTTATCCTTTTTCTGCAGATAAGCAAGCATTGGTCACTACGTTGTTATTTACTCATGATTTAAATGACAACTGGGATTGGCATAAAAGATAGACACTAGGCAACACAAACATAATGAATGAAATTCATTGCAAAACTCACTAGAGCAAAAATGTACAGGGTGTTACCATGATCCTATGTAGGGTTTATGAACATCAGCACTGACATTCAGTGTAAGAATTTTTTTTTTGGAGGGGGGATGTCTTGCCCATTGTATAATATTAACCAGCATTCCATTCATTACATACTATTAGCTCTCATCTGGTATGGGAAGTCCTTTTGTATATGTGTATTGGTTAATGAATAAAGCTTCTTTGGCCTACAGCAGAGCAGAATAGAGTAGATAGAGGAGGAAAGAAGGTGAAGTCAGAGAGATGCCATGTAGCTGCTGAAGGAGAAAGAAGCCTGCCCACCAGAACCCTGCCAGTATATCACGAGCCTCATGGTAAAATATAAAATAATAGAAATGGGTTCATTCAAGATGTTACAACTAATTAGAAATACGCCTAAGCTATTGGCTAAACAGTATTGCAATTAATTTCTGTGTGATTATTTCAGGTCTAAGCAGCTGGGAAACAAACAAGCAGCCTCCGACTACATTCATCAGTGTTGATAAACAGAAGTGTTTATAGTCATTAGGAAATTTTCCACAGGCTACAACATTGTCCCCCACTGGAGAATCTTTAGTTAACTCTGTTTCTGGTGAATTGAAGTATGTTTAGTGTGGCAACATTTGCCTATGAGAAGTTCATTTGGACTGAGAGTTGATAAGGAATTAGAATTAGTGTTGCAAAAAGAAATGGGCAGGAGTCTTTGTAGATGGGAGTCTTGGTGTTCTCAGAAGAGAGTTCAGTGTTTTCAAAGTACTGAACTGGAAATAAAACTGTAATAGTCCAGGAGTCTAAAGGTCAAGATGGACTAGTATTTATAGTAAGTCCAGACAATCTGGAAAGGTATGCCTCTTCTACTGCACTATAGGGGCCATGAGTATAACAAAAAAATAGTGGGAAGACTAGGACTTTTTTTTGCAGGAAAGTTAAAGGGTTTTGAATTGACCCTGGATAATGGCAGGAAGTAGGATGGAAGAGAAAGTTGAGACAATATTTTCAGTGAATGATGGCCAGGTTAGTTGGTGATAGAAATGAAAAACATACTGGGGCTGTGTTTAGTTCGCTAATGATATAAGTCTTAGAACAAGATATTGCCCCTTCCCCCCATATGTGTGAATTATCTATCTTTGATTTAACTAGAGAGTCAAATGTGTTAGAATGATGGCCTTGGGAGACCTAAGTGTGCTACAGATACCCCTCCCAACATTAACTTCTGGGAAGGAGAGATGAGGATGATGCAACAGGTGTAGCTTTTACATAAAGAAGGAGCATCTTACAGGAGTGAGGAGAGAAAGGGAGAGCCTGTTACAGACTGTGAAGGATTTTCTTCCCTGGAAATTCCAGAGTATGCTGGAAAAAAGGAATGGAATTTGGGGGTAAAGTTATATATTAGACTAATGATGGAGACACTGTAGACTCATTCTGAGTTTTGAGTTTGTTGCAGGAAGCAGTGGACATTTGGATCTAAAAGTAAGAATTGGAGAGTTGATATCATGGAATAAATTTTCTTTATTCTGTTCTCCACTTTTATAATGTCCTTCTTTATCTTCTTCCTCCAGGTCTCAACCTGAAGCCTGAAAAAGTAAGCTGGACCAGTTGGCCTTTTCACATTATCTCACAATGCACTTTTGTGGCACACGAACTTGGCTTTTCACACCCTGGTCTTACTGTTTCATTTCTCATTCTCTCATGGACCCACATAGTTAAAGTAATTTTTGCTATTCACATCTTGCATACTTTACAAGGCCCAGTTTGTCTTCTCCCATCCTCCATGGTAACTTCTCAGACCACCGTGTTACCTGATTTTCTCTACAGGCACTGAATTAAAAACTGCCCTTGGCTTCTTTAGTATTGGTGGTGTCTTAAATATTAGTAACTTTCACGGGCATGGATTTGTTGCTTCTAAAACTAAGTTAACGGATTTCTTGAAAACTAGGCTAACTATGTTAGTCTTCTGTCAAAGACACCTTCTATCTTCTTATTACCTTCCAAAATACAGGACTTGACACACAAAAAGAAACTATGTGTTTAATGCATTGAAAAGAAGCAATAAAGAGGAGTGGTGGAGTCATGCTATGCGGTATGTGGACTTGAGGTTTAATCTACCTGTGCAGACACTGTTTTTGTTCATCTTATACAGATGGCCCACTTGATCTTAACAACTTACTCAGGAGATGTGTCTCTGTCTAAGGAAACAGGACAAGAATCTTTTGACCTCATTTTCTTCAATCAGGTGTAGCAGATAGAAGTGGGTTTGCTTCAGATTGCCCATTGGGGTGGTACTTGTTATTCAGAATGTTTATAACCTGAACTCATGTGAACTTTACTCATGTGAACTTGTGAACTTCTTCTTCTTCTTCTTCTTCTTCTTCTTCTTCTTCTTCTTCTTCTTCTTCTTCTTCTATTTATTTAAAAAAAGAAAACAAACTATCCTTTTCATTTTACATACCGATCCCACTTCCTACTCCCTCCCCTCCTCCCATTCTCTTGACCTTCCCCTCCATCCCAACCCCCTTCCATGACCTTTTTCTTAATCCTCAAAGTATAAATTGTCTGATGCTCTAAAAAAGTTCATGAAAGATTGGTCAGTCTCCTTTGTCAGCTCCATTTTCCAAGGTTCCACCACCTGGAACAGTGACAATCTTCTGACACTCACATATGCATCATGGCACGCACACACAGAATAAGTAAATGAATTTGAAATTGAATAAAAAGTTAAATTTTAATTAGCCAATTAGACAAACCAGTTCATTCCTAAGGTCAGATGATCTTCTTTAAGACTGTGTCTTTTCCTTCTGTTATGTTTCTCATCATGATCGTCCCTTGAGGTGAGCATCTTTCTTCCTATCTTTCTTTGTGTCTCTTGTATGTATAAATTGCATGTTATGGTCTTCTTTATGACTGAACAATAAGCCACACTAGCTTCTGACCCTTGGTCTCATGATAAAACCCATAACTTTAAAAAATATTGTGTTTTATCCCAATGAGTCCAGTTAATGATGGCTGTATGTGTATGAGTGTGAAAGCATCCACAGAGACAGGGAAAGCCTACCAGTAGCCACTCATAAAGAAAAGTGGCTCTTCTTTCTTTAGCATGTGCCAATGTCTTCTCAGCTATAAGGTGAGGTCTTAGATTCCATGGTCCCCTTCACACTGGATTTTATCTGGCTTGGTTTTGTGTTGGCCTTGTATAGGTAACCACAGCTATCACGAGTTCATGATAAGCCATGTCTTATCCAGAGGGCAGCATTCACACTTTTCACCGCCCTCCAACTCATGTTCTTCCCATCCCATGACATTCCCTGATCCTCAGCATGAGTGCAGTAGTTGATATACATGTCATCTAGAGCCAACCACTCACAGTTCCGTTTTTCATTCTTCTGGTTTTTTGAAACAGGGTTTTTTGAAACAGGTTTCTCAGTAGTTATAGACCAGGCTGACCTCGAACTCACAGAGACCCGCCTGCCTCTGCCTCCCGAGTGCTGGGATTAAAGGCGTGCGACACCACTGCTCAGCCCCCTCACAGTTGTGTAGACCCAGCACTTTGAACAACAATGTGTTTCTGAATTACTCACTGCAATAAGCTTCTTTGACTAAGGTTGGAAGCTGCACAAATCTATGGATATAAATATTTAGAAGTCATTTTAACAAGGTGACCAATTAGAAAAACATCAATCAATTACTTCTAGGGCCTATGACTTCCCTAGCAGCGAGTTTTAACTATAAAACCTTGTAACATTATACTCCAATTGCTTTTAGGAGTTCCTAAGGATTGTTTCTCATTGAACCTGTATGCCAGCTGCAATTAACATATTAATGCCATTACTTTTCTCTAAGCCCATGTCTATTATCTACTCCATGATTGGTTTGGCTACAATGTTCACAGCCAGAAATCCTGTGGTGTGCCTGATGATTCTACCTCCATACCCTCCCACAGCTACCAGTTCTGAGATGGCAAGAGAGGATCCATTGAGAAAGAGAGTTAGTGCCTCCATGCTACCACATTTCCCAGTGCCCAGACTTTCAGTGACTTCTATGGACAGCTTGACTGTGTGGCTTCATCCCTGTAATCAGAGAAACTCCTAGCCAGTTCTAGGAGCCAGAAGGTAATAAGTACCATGCCAACTATGCTTTCATCCCACCCTTCCCCATCCCTACCCTCTTCATACTCCCTATTAAGCATCAAGATTTATAACAATGCACCTACACCTGCCTGCCCCACCATACACACAAATCACTTTTTGTTTGCTGAAATTATGATTTTTTTTCTACATTTTCTTCTTCTTCTACTTTGTTACTTTTCCATAGGATCTCTTGGGGATTTTTCCCCAAAGTCAATGGATATTCGCTTCAAATGTGACTTCAAGTGCCCACCATTTGCAGTAGGACTACAGCTCATAGCTATGAAGTCAGTTTTCTTTCTAGTCTATCCATCACATCTTCAGAGCTCTTAAAGCAAGTTAATGTTTAAGGCCAAAACTCTTCCTTTAGATGGTGCAGATACAGTGTCATGTCATACATTTTTAAAGTCCTGTTAGAAGCACTTGCCTAAGGATGGGAAATCCGGATTTGTTATTGATGTAGGCACATTTGCTCTTTGTTCTATGCCAGAATTTAGGAATCTCAATCTTATTCCTTATCTGGAAGATATAGGCTAATTCAATCTATTTCTTACAAACTGCTATTGCCTATAATGTCTTGTCAATTGTTCAAAGTTTGGGGCCTGCAAAGGCAACAACTAGAGGTTACTTTTTGTCAGTTACAGTGGTTGATATTCAAGGACAAAGCTCCCACATGGAATTTGAGTTTAAAAACTGGGAATTTCTATAGGTGTAACTGTTAATCAAGGATTATTTCTAATCCTAAAGTAATATACTTTTTAATTCTGACAAATTTGCATATGGAGTATATACGTATATTCAAAATAAAGCCCTCACAATATCAGAATGATTTAACAAAGTTGAAAAGGAAAAAAACAAGTTACAGTTTAATTCTGTATCCATGAACCATGAGTTATTATTAAATGTTGCTTAAGATGCTTTCTTGCCTGTGTAGAATTAGCTAACTTGTTTTATTCAAAGTAGGTTATATGCCAATATCATATTTTCTTTTGCTTTTAAATTTGAAATCTCTGATACAGGTCAAAATTTCTGAAGTCTTTTATCCAGGTTTTAATTCTCCTAACAACCATGTAATACTTTCATAGAAAAGGCATTTGTTCAGTGTTCCAGTTTCTTAGTCTTTTGTCCCTATCTGATTTCAGCTGGAGAAAGCAGAAAACCACAGAGAAAAGTTATATAGCTTTTGACCTTAGTGTGACTAGTCATTGTTTCCCCTCTCATGGAAAATGGTCTTAATTTGAGCACCTCACGTCTCACTCCCTCTCATCTGGTATTTGATGTGCACTTGTGTGTGTTAGCACTCTTGTCAATCAGAGCTAACCTAGGGCTACAGGTGTACCCTGCTTCCCATAATTACAAAAATTGTGGTTTACCAAGTTGCTGTAATTGAATGCATGCTCCAAGTCTTGTGCAATGTAATTCAACTTCAACGTGGTTTTCATAAAGTCTCACAGAAATGGCCTTTAAATTTTTTTTAAACAAAAGCATATTGTAATAAAATAAATTAAAAGCATATCATAATGAAAACTTTTTGATATTCTCATATGTAGAAAGGTATTTTAAAAAAATCATTTCTTTTCTTCATGATTTCTCATTTTTTGGATCTACTTGAAAGTTTAATAAGGAATTAATTGATATGATCTAGAAATTAATTAGATGTATATACAAGTTAATTGACAAAGAGCACACCAAGAGTTTTCCATGTTATTATATCATTAAGAACTGGTAAATGTTCATATTGGTAATGGAATATTGTTCAACACTTGCATAAGACAAGTGTATCTTTCAAGGAAGAATAATGTATGAAAGATTTCATCATGATTACACATGCCGTGAAGTAAAGTATAAAAGTTTAAAGGCGAGGAATTAGTGTTACCTGTTTTATTTTTAAATAATAAACTAAAAGGTACTTTTTTACTTTGTAACTTGAGGTCTTGACTCATTGGTATAAGGTGATTTTCTTCAATACAACAAAAATAGCAATGAAGCAAAGTATATGAGTGACCATGTAGTACACATAAAATACTAACTGTATTTTCAAAATTTTCTTGCTTTTATTAAAAGTAACTTTATTAGAAGCATTGGAAATGATGGGACAACACACGCTCTATACTACTCATCTTCATAGTGTCAGTTGGCTCACAGAGACTCGTGTATTATCGTACTCTGTTCCACAAAATGCTTATTCTAAGACCTTACCCATTCTATCATCTTATTAATGAGTGAACAAAAGACAGTAACTAGGGTCACAAGTACTGGCTTGTTGCATAGCTGGGATTTGAGTCCAAGGTCTGCTTTACTTTGTTCCTAATATACTGTTGCCTTCCATGTGTGAGAAACTGATACTAAATTATATACTCAAGAGAGACTCATGGAAAGACACTACAGCAGGGTATTTCCAGTTACTTCTTCCTATCTTCCTCTGCCAGATAGGTCCTTAACACAAACCTTTAAGGAAGCTTAAAGGGCTGTAGAATCTCTGTTCCGTGTAACTCAGGTTGATCTAAGTCTCTCCTGGGCAGCTTGTCTGAAAGTGTCTGTTAGGAGTTCTTATGCTTGGGGTGGCCTAGTGAATCTGGTATATTTTAGAAACTTCCTGATACTTTTGAATTGTTTCCTTCCTGAGCTTAATGAGTTTCTTTACTGAATGGAATGTTTAACCTCCTTTTTGAAAATCCTGCATTGTTAGGGGGAGTTTCAAGGTAGAATTCTTATCTCAGAAGAAAGTTTTATGCAACATTGCCAGACTAACCTAAAGTTGACTTCATTAATTCAAGCCAAGGCCATACACAGACACTGCCAAAAATCCTATTGCAGGAATAATACAAATTCTGCCATAGTTTTTCAGTGTTGACAAATGGTGACTTTTCAGCATGATGAGATCATAATCCCTCAGATACTAATGATACCTTGTAAAAACTACCAGTGTTCGATTTTATTTATCATCTTTGAAAAAATAGACAACTTTTTTTTTTTTTGGAAGCATTAGCTTGCTGGTATAAAGAGCATTACTACTTGAAAGCCTAAGTCCACAGTCAATACGCTCATTTTTTTCTTTTTCTTTTTCAAGACTGGGTATCTCTGTGTAGCTTTGGTTCCTGTCCTGGAACTAGCTCTTGTAGACCAGGCTGGCCTTGACCTCACAGAGATCCGCCTGCCTCTGCCTCCCGAGTGCTGGGATTAAAGGCCTGCGCCCACTGCCCAGCAATAAGCACATTTAATTGGCATCCAAAAGCATTTATGTAAAATCACATCAAGTTTTCCCCAGGTTAAAAGTTATAAGGAATGCTTTTAATTCTTATCCACAAGATAGGTTTGTTGTGCAACAGTGCAAGATAAAAGACGGCTACCTTGGAAGTGGTTCATATGTTTATCATGTGGTCAGGAAAATGTGACTGTTAAGTAAGGGTGGCGTTGTTTATATGAGACCTATGAAGACACTTCCACTTTTTTGCCTGACTTTCACAACTAAACCCTCTGTGCTCTTCGCACTATCATTCAGCTTTTCACGACTAAACCCTCTGTGCTCTTCTCAGTATTACTCAGCTTTCCATAAAATCTCACTTCACTAATGCAACAATCTCAGTCACCCTGACTTTTTATCTGCTCTCCCTTTTCAAAATCTGGGAATTCCAGGATCACAGAGAATCCCTAGGCTACTGTTGTCTCATGCCCATCCTCACTCATAGCCTCAATAAAAAGCATGCCTATGTATACCAACCAGTCATAGCAGGCTATGGTGGGCGGTAAGTAGTGACTACCACTAAGACAACTAATATTATTTTACATTTGTAGACTGGCAATATTTTAGGTGATTGCCTTTCAAATTCTTTTCAGGAATGAGTTATTTGGGAAATTGGGGTCTCCTCTAAAGAAAAGTTAAAATAGAAGCTCCCAGTTTCACATGACTGAGTGAACATGCCTTGTTTAGCAGCACAAGTTTAAAAAAAAATCTCTTTATTAAGTGGCATCTTGTATATGAATATACCTAACTAATAACCAACTCTTAAAAATGTCTTTGTATTTTTATGTAAAGTAAAAGGTGATAAAATGAACTAGAGTGGGTTGTTTTCTAAAATTTTGTTGATTGTCCCATGGAATTTTATGTGACATGGCCTCTACAGTGTAAAATCTACACTTGCCCAGGTAAACCACAGTGAAGTGTGTTCAGCTTCATGACAGATGTCTGCACTTCCCAGACCTCTCCAGGGATTTGTCTGAAATAATAGTCTGTCACACAATAGGAAGGTAATCTCCCTATGTGAGAGGAATTTCAATTTCATTAAAAAAAAAAAGCCTTTCCTAAATCTTGGGGTCTGTGTTTTTGCCTGAGGTAATGCTGGTCTTAAAAGTGGCTCAGTTTTATTATACATAAAAAACAATCTTCCAAGGAAAAAAATAAATATATTTCTAATTTTGTTCTTGTGGAATCATACCACTGGAAAAATTATGCAAAACCCAGGGACAGGTATCAAAAAGCAGCTGCAAGTTAAGAAGAGTGGGGGTGGCCCTTGGCCTGGACGTTTGTCTGCAGAATCTGAACCGCTTTCATTTTGTTCCTTCTAGAGACACCCCTGTTTCTGCCAGCCTCTCTCCTTGGAAAGATTAATTTTAATTTATTTATGTATTTTTGTTCAGGATTGTTTTTGTAGGTTTGTTCTAGAGAATCTGGAGCAATTGATACAGAAAAAAAAGTGGTTTTAACCCATTTATCTAGGTATTTTTTCAATTCTCTACCCATGCTGTTCTTAATCTTTTGAAGCTATGGATTTCCCTGAAAATATGAGGAAAGCTCTGATCTATCACTCCAGCACTTTAAAAAATTATAAATGTAGGCTATTTGAAGGATGTTGATGACTTTTACTTCTTCCTGGAGTGCAGTGTGGACAAATGATTTGGTCTCTCTGTCGGTTTTACTGTCCTTCCTAATGTACATTGATAGAGTCAGGGTTTCTTAGCTCAACCTCTGTTTCTTTTTTCTCTTTTTCTTCTTTGATACCTGTGCTTCACACAGTTTTCTTCTCAGGCTTGTACTATATTAAGATTTACTGCTGGGGGAACTGGAGGGAGCTAGAGGGGGGAGCTGGAGGGAGAGCTGGAGGGGGAACTGGAGGGGGAACTGGAGGGAGATGGAGGGGGGAGCTGGAGGGAGAGCTGGAGGGGGAGCTGGAGGGGGAACTGGAGGGAGATGGAGGAACTGGAGAGAAAGCTGGAGGAAGAGCTTGAGGGGGATGAAGGAGCTGGAGCTGGGGGGATGCTTGAGGAGGGTGATGGAGGGGGGAGCTGGAAGAGGAGCTAAAGTGGGAAGTTGGAGGGGTGCTTCAAGATGTAACGGAAAAGGAATTTCTAGTTTTGCTTCTGGTGTGGTATTTCCTCCCATGATGTGACTGACTGTGTTCCAGAGGTTCAGTGTCATTTTTTTTTCTGCAGGGAATTTTATATCCTCCATTATACTCTGATGAAGAATAGCTGTAGCCTGCCCGTACCCAAGAGGACGTGTGCAGGCCACATTATAGCATGTTCAACAAACCTGTTGCAACCTGTTGGGTGTGTCTTCTTCTGGGTTATTGCTTGTTGCTTAGATGCTGTCTCTCATAAGTAGCAGTAGATGTGTGTCTCTTCTCCCCACATTCCTTACAGCCCCCTTTTAGCCATTAATCACCTTTTATTAATTAATTCATCACATTAAGTTTTCTCTACTCAGATTACTGGTGAAGTTTCCATTTTCTGACTAATGTTGACATTTAACTTCAATTTCAGTAACTTTTCCATTTTAAAGTAATATAATTTAAGCAATTAGTATTTAAAAATCTTCCTCTTTTAAAAATAAATGTTGGCAATAGCTTTTGGCAGACCCTGATATCTATTTTTCTCTACATCAGGGTACCGGGAGGCATTCCGTTAAAGTTGAGCATGGCCAGACCTAATTCATGCTGTTTCCCTGGAAACATCAAATGGCTGAAGCTCAAAAATTTTGTCTTTTCTCCAATCCCCTAGTTTTCCCCATTCATCTGTTAACTAATATTCACTAAGTTAATTAATGTCAATCTAAGGCATTGACAATGCTTGCCAAAGAGGGTAGGAGTAAGAAGAATTAGACAAGGGAAAGACTGGAATTGCTAATTGATTCATGTCTTGCCAAATAGGGTTTTCTTCGTTTTATATGTCCCTCTGCAGAGCTTCTGAAGAAGTGTAAGAGACAAATATGTAAGGCCCTTCTCTATGAAGGGGATGTTTTTGAGCTTTTCTAGCCATAATTGCTGGTGCAAGGAAGAATAAGTTGGAAGCTGAGCCCTGTCAATCGAATGTCTCTGTTGGAAAATGCCACGTGTTACTTCCATCCATATTTATGTTCTAGGGAATCCTTATGAGTACTTTGAGAGAGGAACTGATTATTAGTAAAAAATAGCAATGTCTGCCACAAACTACTGTCACCTTTATTGAAACAATGACAGTAATAATAGTAATCAAAACATTTTGGTCATGTAGGACTAGTCTAAAATTTAATAATAGAAAAGTTATGGAATTACCAATAAATGGGTATTTTTATTATGATTTGCTTTATATATGGGATCCCCCAAAGACATGGATTACTTTTAACTGTATTTTTGATTATGTCCAGGGAAAAGGCCCCTATAAAAAATTAAATGCTCTATTTTACAAAGTTATTATTGAATAAAAAATTAAATGCTTTATTTTACAAAGTTATTATTGAAAGAGATTCACTTTTACACTAAGTTTTGTATTTGTACTAGTATATGTAACTATTTACCGGAAGAAATATCAATTCTTCAAGTTAACAAATAAAAACAATATGTCAAAATTCACACCTGAACAACTGTACACGGTGTCCAAGGATACAATTCTAAGACTAGTGATGGTGAGAGAGTTGTTTTTGTCAATTATTTTAACTACATAGCTAGCGCCGATGAGGAGAAGGAAATGTATCTCCTCATTTGAATATTTGGGAGTTGAAGCAGGTGAGCCTTTTCCTAGGGAAGTCATTGTCAAATGCTAGGGGTTTCTTTTTAGGAAGGATGTGGAGTGAACAACTGTACTATTCTACAGAAGCTTCAGTGTGCAGAGGATGGATTTATGACATTATTTGCTCCATGTCACATCTATTTAGATCATTCTTCTGCGCTGGCACTTCGTCTTTTTACAGCACTACCTAGAAACGGAGACTCATATGCTTCATATAGTAGCCACGGCAGTGACTTTTCATCTTATGTTTTTTGACACAAGAGTGATGACTGAGGTACTTCTAGCTTAAAACCAGGTAGGTAATGGCTGACACAGTTCAGAGCACCAAGTTCCCAGTGTGAAGTAGGTTGTTGAAGAACAACACTCTTTAGCCACTTGAATATTATCCTTGTCCTCTACTTTAAAAAAATCCATCACGGGATAGCTGCTGTGTATGCCAAGAATTTTGTGCAAAGGACGCACATGCTGCACAGATGTAGCAGACAGAAAAACAAAATTATCCCCATCTTTCTTCCTAATTTACTAATTGAACAGGTACTTTTTGACCAGCCTGTTTTACCAGCGAATGTGCTATACTTTGAAGATATAAGACGAACAAGACACACAGAGACAGAGAAGGCAATACACAGGTAATTTGGAGAAGATTGACGAAAGAAGCAAATGAGAAACAGAGATAGAAAACAAAAGAGAGGGGCAAGAGAAATGTATAAGTATCTGGAAATGCTTGTCTATGGAAGTGACATTTTAGGTGAGGTAGTGTTAGCTAAACCTCTAGGAATGAGATGGAGGTAACCACACGAACACTGGGTGCAAGGCAGCATCGGGCAGAGGTACAGACTCATATGAAAAAAAAAACAAATCAACAAGAACAACAAATCCCTCTTTCAAAGACAGTAAAGTCCTTGGAGCTGAATCCAGTGTTAATGGGAGCATTCATTATGTACAAGGGGAAGAGTGACAGAAAGAGGTGAGATTGGCACTCAGGAGGTTGTCACATTGCTTACAGATCATTATATAGTATTCTCCTGTGCATTTTATATGAATTCAGAAAAAGACCACTGTGGGATTTTCAATGGGAGTATCCATTTTTTTATTTTAATAGTATTTGTTTCTATGGATATACAAATCAAAAAGACATCAGAATCAGGAAATGAAGAACTGCCAGAAAGGTGTTGGGTCATTTAGGCCAGAAACAGTGTTGGTGCTGTGGGAGAGAAGACATGGATATAGATTTCATAGATAGAAAGACCATATTACACATTTTGCCCATGACAAAGATATCAAGGAAGCAATATCATTTGCAACAACTTCAAAGTAACTAAATAAGCACAGGCCAGAGGGCACAAGACTTTAGCAATGGAAGCTATTAGACAATGAAGAAATAAGTTGAAACAAGTTAGAGTATGGAAATACAGGTCATGTTCATGGATTGTAAGAATCAATGCTATGAAAATGACTATAGTACTGAAAGTGACCTAAAAATTCAATGCAATCCCCATCAATATTCCTCACAGAAATTGAAAAAAAAATATGAGTATAATATTAAAGCATCAAAGACCCCTAAGTGTTAAGATCACCCTGAGCAAAAGAATGACACTAGAAATGCCTCAGTGTCTGATTTCATGTGATACCATGGAGCCATTGTAAAGGAACTGTGGTCATAGTATGGAAATGGGAAATAGATGAATATAAGAGAAGCCTCAGCAATGAGCTGTGCCAAAAGCATGCATTGGAAAAAAATAGTGTCTTCAACTAATGGTAATGGCCACACTGGATATCCACATTTAAAAGAATGAAACCAGATCTTCTCAGCGTGTATAAAAGTCGATTGCAAATGGAACCAAAGATCCTAATTTAAGGTGAGAAACTAAAAAACTAAAGAAAATATGGAGAAAACACTTAAGGCCATAGGCATAAGGACTGTTCAGGAAATAGCTCCAGGAACTAACAAATTGGATTGCATGGCATGCAAAAGCTTCTGCAGGGTCAAGGAAACAACAGAAAGAAGAGACAGTCTATAGCATAAGAAAACTTTACTAGCTGGGCAGCTGGTGGGTGATTTAAAACCCAGAGTAGAAAAAGAGTTAAAAAGTTAAGTTCTCTAAACTCTCAACACAAATATTCTAGTGAATAATTGGGCAGTTGGATTGTATAGATAGAAGCACAGAAGTTTTTTTTCGGGGGTGGTTGTTGTGTTGTGTTGTTTTTTTTTGTACAGAAGTTTGGTATAGATGAAGCACAGAAAACTAAGAGCTGTGTGGCGGTTACTCAAATATTAATACAACTACTAAATGATCCAGCTATGCCACTCCTGGTAATATGCCCAAAACAACCAAAGTGACCTTGAGGAGTTGGTACTTTTTTTCCACTTTCATATGGACACATCCAAGTTGTCTTGCAGGCTCAGCCATTTTTCTTTATTTCTTTTGTTTTCTTCTGAGACATGTTTTTTGAATAAACTGGCCAGGCTCAGTCATTTGACTGCACTGGCTGGCCAATGAGTCCCAGGGCCCTTCTTGTCCCTGTTTTTCAAGAACTGAGTTTACGAGGGTGCAATTTGTACCTGGTTGCTGGAGATCCATCCTAAGCAGTTTAGTGAGTGTGCTACCTACCAAGCCCTACAATATAGCTTTACTTGGACCTATAGAAGATGATTGCACTTGCAGAAAAATGGTGGAACTGGAAATCTTTGAGCAAAATAACCTACACTCAGAAAGACAAATACAGGTTTTTCTCTCATATGTAGAACAGATATTATATACATATACATACATATACACATTTCACACTTGTGCACACACACACATATAGTTTATATAGTTTCTCTCTCTCTATCTATCTATTTGGGAAGGGCAAGGTAAAGAGGCAGGAGAGGTGTTAGGAAAGAGTAATGGGGATTTAATTTGGCTAAAATGAATTGTAGATGAGCAAAAATTATGGTTATAAAATACACCATTTTGTACAAGATATATAAACTAATAAATTTTTAAAATTATATTATACATCTGAAAAGAGACATGGAAATTTTATAAAAATACAACTGTTGTATGTCAAACAATAATACAAATAACAGAGCATGTGGTTCAACTTTTTTTATTTAAAGATAAAACTGAAAAGGGAAGTCTAGCTAAGGAAATAATCAGTATTATTATTGGTTTACTTTTGGTGTTTTTCACCTGATAGAACACTGTGACGTATAGAATAAAATTATGGGATATTTGTTAATTTTTTTATTGGGCAACTTTGACATTCTAAACTTAAACATGACTGTAAGCCAGGTAAAAACTTAACGAGATATGATTGTCCTGGACTCTTACTTCATTGCTATTGGGTAGAGATAGAAAATGAGCTAGTTAGTTGTTTTGGAGGAAACACCAAATGTGGAAGCAGTTGGGTGGTTTGGAACATCATGTTGTGATGTCATCAAATTCCTGGAGTTTTGAGCAGAGAGCATTGAATGGGCTCAGATGCACATCTTTTGTCTGCAGCACAATAGTCTTTGGCTTCTCTCCCCTGGTGACTGAAACTAGACAGGAGTAATTAATTAGCGGTTAGTTAATTATACAAGCAGATTAAGTAGGTGTGGTGGGCATAAAGAGTGCCTGTAAAGTCTTGGAGGTGATATCAGTCTTTTTCCTCGAGAAAACTAGCTTTAAAAAACCCCATGATTGTAGCTTGTACTCATTCTACAAATACACTCACTTACCTCACTGACTGGAAACCTTGGCCTAAATGTTCAGAGCAACACATCTTTGTAATTATTCTTCCCAGTTAATTCTGCTTGGCACTTGCCAATACAGTTCTTTCCATAAATTTTGATTCAAATAAACTGATCTCTTCCTTTAACTCAGAGTTATCATTAAAGTATTAAGTTGGACCCATGGAATGCCACCACAGTGAGAAGAAAACAGCAAACAAATAACAATTTGTCCCTGAATCATAGTGATGTGGGAGTGTCATATATCAATCTGTTGATTTTATTGGTTAAGCAATAAAGAAACTGCTTGGCCCTCATAGGTTAAAACATAGGTGGGAGGAGTAAACAGAACAGAATGCTGGGAGGAAGAGGAAGTGAGCTCAGACTCGACAGCTCTGCTCTCTGAAGCAGAGACGCATGCTCCCCTCTCCAGATGCAATAGCTCTGCTCTCTGAGACACACACGATGAAGCTCTGACCCAGGATGGACATAGGCTAGAATCTTCCCGGTAAGCGCACCTAGTTGTGCTACACAGATGATTAGAATTGGGCTAAATTAATATGTGAGAATTAGCCTAGAAGAGGCTAGATAGAAATGGGCCAAGCAGTGTTTAAAAGAATACAGTTTGTGTGTTGTTATTTCGGGACATAATCTAGCCAGGCGGCCGGGGTGCTGGGGACGCAGCCCCGCCACCCCTATTACTACAAATCATCTATAATTTTATAACATCATTGTGATCTGTTCTCATTAGATTTTTCTTTTTCATTAACCATTCTGTTTACCTTTTCAGGAACTGTTGATCAACACCTCATTGCTTTGTACCCAACATGGAGAGAAATAATATAAATATATTGACATACTTGCAGAGGAAAATAGATATTAGTGCTGAAACACTCAAATTTCTAGGTACTTTGCCTCTTAAGTTCTCTCACTTTCCTCTTATCATTACTTCTTAAGTATTAAATGTAGTCTCATGGATTCAAAATACCTGCAGGGCTATATTCAGTATCTAATAATAATATCTAATAATAATAATAGTAATAATAATAATATCTCATTCTTATCTTCAAGTGGGCCATAAGCCAGCCTCTATGTGTCATGTAAGTTCATCAGGTTTTGGTATCATCTTCTTGCATCCATTAGATGCACTGATAAAGTATGAATGTCAAGTTTAGACACTCTAGGTTTTACTATTTCAGCATATGTGTAGGTGAAGCAAGTAGAAAAGTTTACTTTTGTTCAAATATTTTGTTATTAAATACTTTAAGGGTGATGAGATTGTGGCCACTATCTTTTCATCTTACTTTAAGAGATGCATACCAAAATATGGTGAAAGAAATTGCATATCTGGGCATCCTTTAAAGTGCTTTAGCATTAATAAGAAATAAAACAATTTTGTGCAGATTATAGTAGTTAATTTTCTGCAAATATTTTCACTTGTTCTATGGGTTGTCCCCCCACTTTGATTTCTTAGTTGTACAAATATTTTCAAATCTCATGTAAACTCATGTTAATATTTTTGTGGATAAGTTCTTTTCAGAAAGTACTTACCTGTATTTGTATACCGAAATGCTTTCCTCTTATTCTTCTACAGCAGCTTCAAAGCTTCAGGTCTTTGACCCATTGCTGCTTGTGTACATCCTACAATACTAGGGGGAAGGTGGGAACCACTTAGCAGTTATGGTTCACTCATCTTCGCTCTATCATCCTAAGTGAGTCTTCAGTTTAAGTTTTTACCACCCAGTCTTGGGAATTATGTCTACTATTGGAAGTCAGCTAACATGTAAATATTTTTGAATTAGAGAGAAAGCACCATCTTAAAGCTGTTGGGACAGATTCTTAGGTGAAAGCAAAGAGAGATTAAGGATAGATTGATTAGGAGATTAATCAACACACTAGTTCTTTCATACTTCTTTGTGTTTCTAAGAATTGTAATTTGTATTGATTATATCAAAAGTTTCATTGGTCCATTTTTCTATTTTTACTTTCCTTTTTGAAAAAAAATTATTTGAGAAATTCATATAATATATACTGATCATATTTGTCTCTTCCAAATCTACCCCATTCCCACTCTCTGCACACTTAATTTTGTATCTCCATTTTCTTCTAATTAATGGAGTCCAACTTGTGCTGCCCATACACTCTTGGGTGTGGTGATCCACTGGAGCATGGTTGACCTGCCAGAGGCCACACTCTTAATAAAAGTGGACTCTATTTCTGCCGGCAGCAATCAGTTCCCAACAGTCCATTTCTTTTTTCTTTGTATTGAAAATAGACATTTTTCATGGACTATTTTCCTACTGTGTTTTCTCCTCCCCGAACTATTTCCAGATCCTTTCCACCTCTTCACCCACTCAAATCTACACCTTTTGTGTTGTCTCTCATTAGGAAAAAAAACAGGCATATAAGAAGAAAAAGAAAACAAAACAATAAAAATCCACTTTGAAGGGCATATAATGAAAACAGCAAGAAGGGAGACTCTTACAAAATCTAGCTCTTTGTATAATCCCCATTGATTTACTGTGTAATCCTAGACAATTGCTTATCACCCATCAACCTTGTCTTTGACTATGAGGATCACCTTAAAGCTGCTTTATAAGGATAAAACTGAAAATGACAGTAATGGGGATTAAATGAGGTTCTGAGAAGCACATTTGAAATCACAGGAATTGTGGGACTAGGGACCATTTATCACATCAAGGTCTGTGATTAGCAGGTCATTCAAATATATTCATCCGAGCTCATATATATTCATTCCTCTTTTAAACAGACATCACGTAGAAATCACCATAATATATTGCTAATTTAATTCTTGGAGTTTTTGTTAAGAAAATATTTGCACATAAAATGAAAGACCCTGTTATTTAGAAATTAGCACACATCTTTTATGCTGCCTCAAAGGCAAAATAATCCCTTTATTGTGTTTCCTCAATTTTTCCTTTACCCTGTATGCTTTGGCCTGACAGTATTTCATGTATCCTGTGTTGGTGGCTCTGTTTTGGTTAAGCAGACTATGCCTAGGAGTCAGAACTTTGAGCGTTAAACACAATGCATGTTAAATCACTTATAGAACTAGTTTAATTCCGTAGTCCACACGGGGTAGAAATAAAAGCATTTCTACCAAAGACTCCACTAAAACTTTTACATTTGTTAAAATACCAATTTTGTCTTCATGACTAGAGGGTTAGATTCCAAGTCCAAGCTTGCTTTCCTTTGTTCTTTTGTTATATTCACACATGTACCCTGCCACTGAGGCTGTGTACCGTCCCCACCATGTTATTTGTCCCCTAAGGACACAGTAGTTTGCTGTCTATCCCCTAAGGACACAGTACTCTAACCCTCCTTCTGAGAAGGTTATTGTATTCACTGGTTGTATTGAAAGAATTCTGATTGATTGGGGGGGCATTATTTTGTTAGTTACTACAGGAGGGATTCGAGCTTAAGGCTTTATTTTCATACCAGGGTTGAGTTGCTGAGCCGGAAATCAAATTAAAACTGGCACGTCGTTGTGGTTTCATTTGCTTTTCTTCCCGCCATGGGACAAGCTGGCACAAAAGTCTTGTTTGGAAACCCTGAAATTCAAGCTTTAGAAAATCAGCCCCAGTAGAGAGCTGAAATGCTGGCTTTGATTTTCCGTAGGATTCTGTGTACCCGAAAGCAAGGTTGAGGTAGAGTTTGTCTTAGGCAGAAATGCCATCCTCACAGAGGCTTGAAAGACATACACATTGCATCCTGAACTCTTGAAAGTTTAGCTAAAGCAGGTTCTTCCTGCACCATGGGCTCTGTCCCATTTATGTGTGCGCTATGTTTATAAAGGGCATCAAAAGAAAGCACGGGTGATTGTGCTTTGTAGAAGGAAGAGTGGAAAATTCTGGTGCCGAATTTGTTTAGTGTTGACCATTAGAAGAACGAAGATTTTTTTTGGATGCATTTGCTGTGTGTTATGAATAGCTTTCTCATAACTAGATCTGTAAAAGTCAAATATTTCAATTACCTTTAAATCTCTACTTAAGGAAAGGTTAGATGGCATTTAAGAAGACACACTAATGTCTTCTATAGGTGAAATTGACATCAGTTTGAATTTATCCTTGTTATGAGCTATGTAGTATCCAAGTTTCATATACAGAAAGTTTTAAATATTCATTAGTTTTTCTTTAATATTAGATTTTGAATGGGAAATATCTCCAATTCCTGTAGATGTGACAGGAGATTCAATTATCTCTCTTTATTATTTTTCATCTAATATTAGATTTTGTAATTATAAGTATTTCCAACTTCGGGCAACAAGGTTTGTTGCTGACCAATATAGACTTCTGAACATTTCTCGCACATGGCAATGGCAGCCCAGCAGGCTAGTTATGCAGAAATAAAGAAAGGTACAGCAGACTTGCAGACCTCAGGTTTGTTGTGCCCTGGCTCCATTTTTTTCTTGTCTACTTTGAAAACATTTAAATAGCACCATAGACTGTGAAAAGAGGAGTCAAGAAGTTAAATACAGGGAATGCGAATACGTCTGTGTGTAGAAATGATAATTTTCTTTATGCTCCAAAATTCCTTGGTCACGTTCAGTTGGAAGAGTAAGGAGAAAGCAGTTAATGCACTTTCAAAGATGACTTCCCCAATAAGTCACCTCTGTGCACTATGGTTTGATTGAGCTATGAATTTGAGAGGCGGTAGACTGATGTTGGTGGTTTCTACAGATTGATGACATCCAGTATAGAGTTATCCAGTCCTCGGAAGCCCAGATGTTGCAACTTAGAAGAGTGATAAATGCCCATTTCACTTTCTTTAAAGGATAAAATTCTCAAGTTATTCATTATATAATAAAGTCAAATAAAGCTTTTCATGAAAAGTTGTCTGGTTTGAATGTGAGGAGTCTAGTGCCCTTCATCCCATAAACCATTTATTGTTATCTCTTATGGAATATTGAAGAAACACAGACCAACAGGAACAAGTATGGAGGTGTAAGAATTGGACGCTATATCTAACACAATTTAACAATGAGTGACACCAGCAAAGCCTCTCAAATTAAGGAAGACGAAGGAGACAAGCCACAGCACACCAGGGCCAATGAACAGGCTGTTTGTTATCACACATCTGAACCTAATTCCATTAAATCCGCCTGATTATTTAAGTCTGACTCCATGTACATTCTCATTCTACCTTCTGTGTAAAACGGAGAGCTGTTCACTCCAGGCTGGCTCTTTGGTTAGTAGGTTTTGGAAGAACAGAGCTTAACCAAGAATTGGAGAATGTTATTGTTTTATTTGGGAAAAAGTTAAAGACATCACTTTAAGTATGATTAAAATATGCTTTTAATCAATACGTTATAAAAACTACAATGTTTAAAAGTGGAATGAAGGAAGAAAGTTTCTGTTTTCTTAGGCTTCAGGGTAGGCTTGCTTTCCACATCAGTCCTCGGAGAGGAAGTGGGAAAGGAGTGGAAGTCACATTAATCATGGCTGGAACAAGAGGCCCTGGCTAGGACCAATTCAAAATTTGTGCTTCATAGATAATATTGTGGCCAAACTAGGTACTTTTAGGTGAATTTGGACTTTAATGAATTTTAGAATCAAAAGATTTCTGAGAAGTATTAAGGGCTGAAAATAAACCATCTTATTAAGCTGAAAGAACTAAAACCAAAGAATGTTAATTTCCACGAATCAAAAAAAAAAAAAACTTCAAGAATGATTTGACCCTGTACCCCTAACTCCAGAAAGGACTGTGCTTTGCCTTTCACCTGCAGGTGGATATATGTACCCAAGCATAAAATTTATCTTGAGGGGAAAATTCTGTTCTGCTTTCTAATAAATGTGAAAAAGAATGCTACCACAGAGCTTCCCTTTTAGACCCAAGTCATTTTGACCTCAGCAGAATTGGCAGTTATCTGGCCATGCATTCCATGTCACACGGAGTCAGAATATAGGAACATAGGTCTTCTGATCATGCTATTAAAGAAACAGTAGAGCTGAATTGAGAAAAGTCATTGTTCAGGTTTTTCACTCTATCTCTTGAAGAAATGTGAGAAATACAAGAAAAACCATGGATTAATTTCTGCTACCATGCCTTCAGAGCTGGGGAAAGACAGAGGAAGTGATTCTGTGACTGAAACAAAACAAAAGGAGGCTCGATTATCCAAGTGTTCTATTTGAAAGGTAGGTGACTGAGTGACTGTGTTCCTGAAGAGAGATTTCCCGTTGGGGTATCATTATACCCCATTTTATCTCAGGCATCTTTGGAAGGACAACGAGGTTGGAGGCGAGGGCATCTCCGCTACCATACACATGTCACTTACAGTCCAAGGTAGTCATGAATATATAATGGCAAAACAGAAGCAACAAACATTATGAGGTTGGTTGTTTGTTAACTCAACTGTATGATTCTCAAGCACGATGGCAGCAGGGGTCAACCTTGTGCTGCAGGGACAAAAGATTGGACACAGAAGATTGGTTTTTGCTCTAACTTTGTCCATTTTCCATATGTTTGCCTTCTTAAAGACAAACAGACCAACAAACAGCCAGAAAATCATCCTGGAGCTGGGGATATGACTCAACAGTTAAGAGCGACTGTTGCTCTTCCTTGGGATCAGAGTTCGGTTCCCAGCATCTACACCAAAAGGCTCCCAACTGCCTATAACTCCAGCTCCATGGAATTTGACATCTCTGGCCTTGTGGGCACCTGGACTCACATAAACAGGGGTGCATACGTGTATGTGTGCATATACACACTCACACACACCATTAAAATAAATCTAAAATAATTTTTAAAAGTCACCTCAAGTTTCAAATTAAAACCATGGGTATTCATTTTGTAGTTAGCAGGTCTTCCTTTTGAAAAAGTATTCATCATTTCCTCTGAGTACTTTAGGGTAAATTTTAGGAGCTTGAAATCCCTCCCTACTTGAAAAGAAGGCCAAAATTTTTAGGGGGCAAGTTCTAATTATACACCAAATATAATCAGAAGTAAATGGCAGAATATGGTGCCCACTGTAGTCATAAGTTTCACATTCCTATGGATTTTTTTGTGCTAAGTATTTTCCAACATCTCATTGCTTTTAATTGAATCCTGAAGGCTTCTTTTGGCACCTCATCTCTTCCCTCACTAAATCTGGGGTACAGTGATGGAAGGCCCCTGAAGCAGACAGGAACAGTGGGTTGGTAGGATCTTTTATTTCAAGTCACTTCAGATTTTTCTCTCATAATTTTGCTTAGGCAAAAAGAGACCATCTCCTGCTGTGTGACAGATGAGCAGTTCAGGTTTTCCAAGATAGATATTGCTGGTGTTTAAGGTTTAAAATAAACCCCACAAAGGCTGCCAGGGAATGTGGTTTTGGGAATAGGCTTGTACGTTCACATCTTGCTTTTCCTGTTTGAATTGCTTCCTTCTAGAGTGTGAAAGGAATTGGCTAATGTAATGAAGTGAAGTGTTTAGCAGTGTTGGTCCTCTTGAAATAAACTTGCATTTCTCTAATGTTGCAGGTAAATGATTGAAAGTTGCTCAAAGGTAAAGCAGTGCCACAGTTTGAGGCATTATGGCACGAGAACAGATGTGGCTTTTTCAAACAGTCACCAGTTTGCAGGAAGATGAACAAGCTCGGCTTGTGTCTTGCTTATAAACATCGGCAGAGCACCGAAGAGTTCAAGTTACAGTACTGGCCAGTATCAAACATATCCTAGAAGATCGTGAAGAATGAAGCAATTTCATGACTTTTTACCAGCATATACAATGTATGGTATCTGTGTGCATGTGTTAACGTCTTCTAGACAGACAGAACCACTTAGTGGCTCCTGTGAGGAGAGAGGCTGAGAAGCCTTACTCAACATGGAGACTAGAAAAGACAGAAATACAGTTGGAAGGCCTGAGAGCCAGACGTCCAGCAGTATAGATTCCAGTATAAGTCTACAGGCTTAAGAATCATAAATACCAACAACAGGAGAGGATAGATATCCTAGATCATCTAGTCAGGAGGAAAGTCAGTGAATCCCTCCTTTTCCACGTGTGTGCTCTATTCATAGTGCAAGGTGCCTCTGAGTGGGACTATCTGACATAGTCTATTTATAGATCCACTGTTTATCTCCTCCCGAAATGCTCTCATAGACACACTCAGAAGTAACATTCAATCAGATGCATCCATGATCCAGTTATAGTGTTATATGAAATGAAATTTCACACTGCTGAAATATCATTAAGAACATTATCCCTAACAAATGATAAAATGTCAACAGAATGAAAGACAGAAGAGGGACTTTCTGGGCTTCCTAGTGCAAATAAGTTGGTCTGCATTCTCTTGGTGACATTCTATGATCTTATGACTCACTTTTGTGGCAAGAATATACTATGTGCAGCCGATGGGCGCATACTTGCAGCCTGTATTCTTTGAGTCTTGGATTTAGGAGAGTTAGCGCCAATAAGTAATCATTTGAAAGCCTTTTTTCCCCTCTAGAGCTCTCGTAGCTCAATTTCCTCATCGACAGCTCCACCTGGACGTGGCCTTAGACTCCCACTGAGTCTCCAGGTTTTCTATCACATGGAGGCTCTCCCTTGAAGCTGGACAGCTGTCCCGGCCAGCGCAGACTGGATCAGGTCGCAGCTCTTGCTGTGAGTTCGCAGAGGGAGAATGATGTAGGGATCTTTGATTTGAAAAGCCGGGGAAACAGAAAATCCCACTGCAAAGACTTTAGATGCTGAGAGAAAGAGAAAATTGTTTGCGGACTTTTGCTCGCCTACCTGTTTAGGCTGAACTCCTTCCCAGTACTGATGTTTCCAGTCACCTGGCTAGAACGTAGTCACAGTAATCAAGTGAAATCCTATCAGGTGCAGAGAACCTTTCAAGTGCTGGCTCATGGTTGCACTAGGTGTTTGTAGGTCGTGAATGACATTGGCAGGCAAGAGCCGTCACTGGCACTACCATGTGGTGTGCTACAGGCACAGTTCTAGTACAGGCCTCTAATATCAGGACCTTAGGCTCTGAGACCCTTTTTCCTAAAGACTTGACAGCTCTCTGCAAATCTTCTGGCAACCAGGATTTGCAGATGGTCTTCTCTGGATCCTTGTGCTTTTTTGTTTTTCTTCAAATTTCTTCGTCCTTGGCTCTGTGCCCTCTCTTGCTGTCTCTCCCAGTCTGCCTCATTCTTCTTCCTGCTCTTGCTGCTCTGCAGCTGTTTAGCTGCTGCCGCTTCAACTGTCGAGCAGCCTGCGGCCTTGCTTGGCTTGCTGGCTCTGCTCTTCCTGCTATTGCGGTCCCACTGCTCTGCCGCAGTCACCACCACTTTGCTCCTCCTGCCTCTCCCTTCTCTGGGCTGTGCTTCTAGCTCAGCCCTCACCACTGACAGCTGTCAAGAAAAGGCTACGCAGGATCATTTTTTTTTCCATTGGGACTAATATGTGGCAACACTAGGGAAGGTAGAAAAGGAAATTATATCCCAACTAATTTATAACATAAGTCCGATCAGCCAGTTTATATAACTTGAGAAGGAGTATTTGGACTAATCATGACTATCTGTTTTCAATTGGTTACAACCTTACCTCTTTATCACCAGTTACAACCATGAAGGCTTTGTTTGACCCAATCAACTGCAATCTCACTGATTGGCAGTCACAACCCTCTCTACTGGGTCACCAGGGTAGCACTCCTCCTTTGGCCAAAGTGAGAATGGTTTCAGGGTGTTCTAGAGCAAAGTTTCTTACACTGTGGGTTGCAACAATGTAGGGTCCGATAACTGAATATGGAAGTCGTACAAATCTTGGCAACAGGAAAAGGTTTCTGAATGGGCAGGGCCACCGATCTATTTAATGCACTGGATTCAAGGTGTTTCTACCAGCTATTGCCTGTGCTGTAGCGCCCAACTTGACTGCAGTCTTGGTTCTGAACATATGGCTGGACTGTCTGCTCGGTGCTTGCCCTCATACCCTGTAGTCAGCGAATCCTGCCTGGAACACTTCAGCCCAGATTCAAGACTACTGAATGCCATGAGTGGTAGTGTTTTTACATTATTTACAAACTCTCTGCTCTTAAAGAAACACAATGGTTTAGTTATGGAAAAACGAAGGCTTTTCATAGTTTTCTGCCATCATTCTCAATGTGTGAATAACAAATTGGTGTATCTTTGGATTAAAATACATTTAAATATATTCCTTTCTCTATGTTTTACTAGCAGTAAAGGTTTGATTTGCATACTTATTTTATATATACTTATACATGAGGTCACATAAAATTTCTGGGATGGAAAAGGTTTAGGGGGCCCTGATCGTTGTTCATTGCAGCTTGTGAAAATGAAAAGCAGTGTAAACTGTTGTTAAACAGCTCTGACTGAGGCTGGGCTTTCTGGAGCTGTGGCAGTCAGCTGTGATGAATATACAGTTACACAAGTGTTAGTCACTCGCTCAAGACAGCTACTGCCGGCATAAAGTTGTGTGGCAGGCTGTGTTCTTTCCTGAACTCTTCCTCGCTGAAGCTTCAATGCCTTCCCATGGTCAAGCACCTTCAAGGATAGCTTTTTGCCAGTTAGTTTGCTTTGGTTCCCTGGAAAACTGGGGGTCCATTTGTAGGTTCTGCTAATTTCATACCTTAGCTCGATACAAATATTTTTATATCACTGATTCTTGACTTGTAACTGGAAATTAATACCATATAGATATCCAAGAATTCGGTCAAGGGTTCAAATGAAACCTGTGAGTAACAAGGAGCCCTGTGGCAATCATTTCAAGGCCTGTATTTCTTTTACATTTTTGGAGTTTATTTTCTGTACACTACCAGAAATAGAGCCGAGAAGTGGGTACCCCATCAAGTCTTAAAGGACACGCTCCAAGGCCCCTCTGGCTATACATTACTCTACCAAACACAAAACAGATTGCATATAAGCTTGGTAAACATGCTCTAAATGACTCCCATCTCATCAGGCTTAAGGGTTCCTGGTTTTACTTCTTTTACCCGGGCACAGCCCATCTCAGATATTTATCTTCCTGTTTTGTAGAACAAAGAATTTACCTGGGTATATATTCCACACTTTCTTCATCCATTCTTCCATTGAAGGGCATCTAGGTTATTTCCAGGTTCTGGCTATTACAAATAATACTGCTATGAACATAGTTGAACAAATGCTCTTGTCATATGATAGGG
>NC_022010.1:46387805-46390663 GCF_000317375.1 Microtus ochrogaster
AAGAATTTACCTGGGTGAGAAACACTTGTCGCAGAGGAGAAGCAGTGGTGTACCCGTTTTCCTGATTCAGTTTTATGTGCAAATTGGGGATATTGCTCAGGGGTTGATTTATTTAGGAGCCAAAGTATTAGTTGAAAGTATAAGTGTCTTTTTGTTGTTACTTGCTTTCAACTTGAAAGGAACTGAAGATGTATTGTCTTTAGTTTCCATTATCTTCCTGCTTCCAGGGACAACTTTGGCAGTGAGAACTCTGGCCAGTGCCTGGAACTCACACTGAGCCCTCCCCTTCTCTGATTTATTGTTTGTCATCCTCTTTTGACCTTGATTTCTAAATAGTTGTTCTTTCCTTTGAAGCATTTTCCTCACAGTGCTTCTATAGCTCAGAGTAGCCTTGTACCTATTTAGTTGAGGATGACCATGAACCTCTGATCTTTCTGTCTCCACCTTATGCATGCTAGGATTATAGGTATGTGCCACCATGCTTGGTTCATGCAGTTCTGGGGATCCATCAAACCTGGGGCTTTTTGTCTGCTAGAGAAGAACTCTACCAGCTGAGTAACATCCTTAGCGCCAAAGCTGGTTAAAAATCTACAATGCAGAACTTAACGGAGTGATTTCACACTTCTTTGGGTCAGAACGCTCCAATATTTCTCTGGTATTTGCTAAATAAAATTCTACTTAAACTGTCTGTGTGTGGGAGGAGGTGGGGGAGATGGGGGGCCCTATTTATTAAGCCGTCTCACCAGTGTCTCTTGGGCAAAGTCTTTGGGATATATGGAAGTTTCTGAAAGGAAGAACGGGAAGGGAGGATTGTAATTATAGTATAATCTCAAAAATAATTTTAAAAAAGTAAGGACAGAGGGGAAAATATTTGGTAACAAATCCATCCATGAGAAGTTTAGCTATTATTGCTTCTGCAGTGCCAACTGCAAGAGCTTTGTCACTGCTTATTGCCCTAGTCTCTTTTTATTTTTTATGTAGAGATAGGGTCTCATGAACTAGATCAGGCTGAACTTGAACTCATTCTATAGTTCAAGAGGACCCTAACTCTTTTGATATTCCTGTGTCAGGGAAGGTGGGATTACAGCTATGCACCACTGAGCCTGATTTATGTGGTACTAGGTACCAAACACAGGACTTTGTGTATTCCGAGGGGAGCGAGTTGAGCTCCAGTTACAGCCCTGAAGCACTGTTTTCTCATCAGAAAATATTGACTCTGAGGTGTAAATTACCAGTTAATATTTCTCCTTTCTGGATGTTTTCTTGATAATATTAAAAGAAAGTAAAAGGGGATGGGAAAATTCCAAAATTCAATTGGACTCAGATGACTTTTCTGTGGATCTCAATTCTGGTAATTGCTAGACGTATGATTTCAGCTATGCTAATTTATTTTGTTCCCTCCTTGGTTGTCTTTGTTGTGAAATCAGCTGAATATTATTTTTTATTGAATTGTTTGAAGCGAGAATAAGGCATCAGAGACATTACAGGTTAATCATGTTTTATATATAATACAAACTAAGTAATAAATGTTATTATTATTTACCCTATAAATTAGAAACTGATAAAGCATCAGTACTCACTTGACAGAGTATGTGTCTAGCATGCAGGAAGTTTGACTTATAGCACCAGTCTCTGCACAGCATACTTGGGAAGTAGAAAGGTTGAATATCGAAGTTCAAGGTCATTCTAAGGTACATAATGAGTTAGAGGCCAGCCTGAGTTACATGAGATCATATCCTAATATTATTTATTAGGAAATTAGGTATACTTCCTAAGAATACTTTCCACTGTTCATTAAAGACAAGACTTGAAAAGATTTGCATCACATCTCCACTTTCCTTCTTTCCCTTTCTCTTCTGTGTGCATCTCACTGAATATGGTGAAGAGAGAATGACAGGTTCAGACCCTTGTTGCCTTTGGGTCAAAATATTTCTCTGCTCACATCTCTTTCCCTACAATATCAAATAAACTTAGGGAAATCTTTTTAAAAAAATTCTTCTCTCATATAGTACATCCTATCCACAGTTTCCCCTCCTTCCTCTCCTCCCAGTCTCTCCCTCACTTCCTCTTTCTCCCAGATCCATTCTTCCTCCATTTCCCTTCCCCTTCAGAAAAGAACAGGCCTCCAAGGTTATCAGCCAAACACGGCCTATCAAGGCACAATAAGACTAAGCACTCCCCCTCATATTAAGGCTGGATGATGCAACCAATAGGAGGAAAAGGGTTCCAGAAGCAGGCAGAAGAGTCAGAGATATCCCTCACTCTCAATGTTACAAGAACACCAAGCTGCACGAACTATAACATATATACAGAGGGCCCAGGTCAGATGCATTCAGGCTCTTTGTCAGCTCAGTCTCTGTGAGCCCCTTCAAGCCCTGGTTAGTTGATTCTGTGGGTTTTCTTGTGGTATCCTTGTCCCCTCTGGCTCCCACAGTCCTTCCTCCCCGTCTTCCAAGGATTCTCTGACCTTCACTTACTGTTCGACTGTGGGTCTCTGCATCAGCTTCAGATGACTGTGCTAGGCTCCCATACACGAGTATAGCAGAGTATCATTAGGAATCATTTCACTGAAGTTTTTCCCCCTGTCGTGCTTGGTTCTATCCTAGATTTCTGGGCTATCCAGATTCTGGTTCCTGGCCATCCAGGAAGTGCCGGGTATGAGCTCCCTCTCGTGGCGTGGGTCTCAAGCTGGACTGATCATAGGCTGAACATTCCCATAAGTTCTTTACCACTCTTTGCCCAGCACATCAGGGAAATCTTAAAGCTGTTCTAAGGAGTGTAAGTGGCTCAAATATTATCATTCCCAAATAAACAACTATAAGAATTAATTTATGGTAAACGGATGCAGGAGGTTTAAG
>NC_022010.1:46391922-46399968 GCF_000317375.1 Microtus ochrogaster
GGCTGTCATTGACAATGTTTTAAAACATCTCAGAAACTGTATATTCAGGAAAAGACAAAATGTCAACTTTTTTTTTGCTTTTTGTCAATATTAGCTTACTAGCTGTTAGCTCTTTCTAAGTAGCAGACTAGTATTGGGAGAGACTGCTCGTTTGTTTCCCATCTGCCCAGATTTGAAATAATCACACTGATACTATATTAATTAAAATACTGTTTGACCAATACCTTAAGTGAATTTTTAGATAGCTCTTATGTCTTAAATTAACCACTTTCTATTATTTTACATTTTACCATGAGACTCGTGGCCTACTGGCAAGGTTCTGGCTGGTGGCTTATGTCTTTTTTCTCTGGCGGCTACATGGTGTCTCCCTGACTCCGCTTACTCTCCCTGTATATATCCCTTCCAGCCGGGCTATATTCTGTTAACTCGTTGGTCGAAAGCAGCTTTATTTATTAACCAATAAAAGCAACACATATACAGAAGGACTTCCCACACCAGAATAGAAACCTTTTCATATAAAAAAAGGTACAAAATAATTATTAGTGTATGTGGTTTGCATGTTAGACACTTGTGATTACCACTACCACCTGTGACTACAGACACTGCACTTTCAAAGATCAGTTGGTTAGTCACAAAGTCCTCTACCTTTTAACTGACTAATCTAATCAAATGCTAGATAAAATTGTTGCTTTAGACCAATTTCTTGTTTCTTTTTATTTTTTTGGATTCTTCATCTGATTTGCCTGATTGACCTACTACAGTCTTTGTATTTCTCAAGCAATGCACCATGGAATAACATGAATGCCTTTATTTTCTTCTTTTCCCTTCCAAATGTAGATATTCAATTCTCAGAAATATCTCTCATTGCACCTTCCAGTGGTAATTTGAAAGAAAATGGACCCCAAAGGGAGCGGCACTCTTAGGAGGTACATCCTTATTGGAGTAGATGTGGTCTTGGAGGAAATGTATCACTGTGGAGGTGGGCTTTGAGGTCTCATATATGATCAAGATACCAACCCGTGTCTCAGACTACTTCCTTTTGCCTACAGAATATAGGCTCTCAATTACTTCTCCAACACCATGTCTGCATGCCCATTGCCATGTCCTATCATGATGAAAATGGACTGAACCTCTGAACTGTAAGCAAGCCACCCTACTTAATTTTTTCCTTTATAAGAGTTACCGTGGTGATGATGTCTCTTCACAGTAATAGAAACCCTAACTAAGATAGTTCTCTTGTTCATGTTCATGGCCACAGCTCTCACTTAGGCCCTCAATTAAGAGTTGGTAAAACTGTAACGCATGGCCTTTTCTCCTCCCTGTAAAATGTGATCTGTTTATGGCTATGACAGACCAAATCATGTCATTTCTACATTTAGAATCTATTGTACAACATCATGGAATGAATCTAAAGTCTTTAGGTATATAAGACTTTTAATTCATGATTTTAATTTTAAAAATGGCTTTATTTCTTAATACTTTTGATTTAAATCATATATATTTGTTAAATGATACAGAGAATGTGTTGCATTTGTTTAATTATGTGAAGCTGTATTACTTTGTCTGTATAAAACTTCTGATTGGACTAATAAAGAGCAAAACAGCCAATAGATAGGCAGGAGAAAGGATAGGTAAGGCTAGCAGGCAGAGGGAATGAATAGAAGGAGAAAAAAAAAGAAGGGAGAGGGGACACCAGGAGCCAGCCACTCAGCTACATAGCAAGTCATGGAGTAAGAAGTAAAGAAAGAATATAGATTAAAGAACGATAAAAGCCCAGAGGTGATGTAGGTGGGTCTTCTGTATGTGTTACTTTCATTGGTCAAATAAAGAGACTGCCTTGGCCTTTGATAGGACAGCAGCTTAGATAGGCAGAGTAGACAGAACAGAATTCTGGGAGAAAGAAGCAGAGTCAGGCAGATGCCATGGAGCCAGCTGCCAGGTCAGACATATTGAATCTTTCTGGTAAGCTACCACCTCATGGTGCTACACAGATTACTAAATATGGGCCAAAGCAAGATGTGAGAATTAGCCAATAAGAGGTTAAAATGAATGGGTCAGGCAGTGTTTAAGTGAATACAGTTTCCATGTAATTATTCTGGGGCTAAGCTAGCTGTGCGGGAGCCAAGCAGGACGAAAAGCAGGCCTGCTCGCCTCATCACTACACAGAGGCAAAAGGTAGACAGGATAATTTAATTTAAGAAAAGCTGACTAGAAACAAACCAAACTAAAATCAAACATTTATAAGTAAGAAAGTATTTATTTGGGAACTGAATGGCAGCCCCCGCCCCCCAAAGAGCAAAGGATAAAAAGACACAACTATACTTCAATAGCTGTTCAGTTCTTGAAGTTGGATATCTCAGCTGAGTCTGGAGTCCTACTGGATTCTTAGAGAGCTGGGATCTCCATTTTGTGCTGGAATCCCAAGCAAGTTATTTTTTAATGTAGGTAATAGAATGTCTCAGCAGCAGGATAGGTGAATTTGCCTGTGAACATCAGCACAAACAGCAGAAAAACTAAAGTTTCCTTTTATGTGATCTGTTGCTAGAAGGTGTAGCCTAAATTTATGGTGAATCTTCCTAATTCAAACAATCCAGTTAAGAAAATTTCTCACAGGTATGCCCAGCAGCATGAGTATTAGTTTATTCCAGTTGTAGACAAGTGACAACCAAGAATAGTCATCACACATCCTAACATTTATTTGGAAAATCTCATGGGGTTTCCATTCTTATCAAAAAAACTACAGGCAACTAAGGAATAATGAGAATGGGAGAAATAGTCTTCTCCACAAATGACAAATCACTAGTGGTTATTCAACACTAAGTAATCAGTCAGTTTTCTTTAATTTTTTTATAGAACATATTTTAATCGTAGTCTTTCCTTCCCTCAACTCCTCCCCTATAACCTTCTCCATCTTTTTATATATCCAACTTCATGACTCCACTTCTCTCTCTCAAAAAGAAAATTACAAAAATCAAAAATCGAAACCGATCACACTCATCTCTAACTTCCATGTCACACTTATTTTTCATGATTTTAAGGCTTAATTACTCATCTGTTTTCACTGTGTATTTTATTCTCACATTTAGCCACTTAATCACCCACTTATTTTATGTGCCATGTATTAATCCATCCACATACTTTGATGAATTATGTCTTGTCCTTGTAGTCTAGTAAATGATAATATATTAAAGAATACTATTAAGTTATGATCTGCATGGATTTTTTTAAAAATGCATTTTAGTATGAAGTAAGTAAAAACCAGATAAATGTAGTGAACATATAACTTCAGGTAATGAAAAGTACCTTGAAAGACCAGTCTGCAAGGCTAGAAGGTGTCAGAATTGAAAATTTCCTAGTACAATGGCTACTATAACAAAACAACAAGACTTTATATGGAAAAGAAGGTTATTTCTGACTGTTCTGGAGGCCAAAAAGTTCAAGCTCAAGATTCAGATAGATTTCAGTGTCTGAGGAGGGCTATTCTTTGTTTTCCAGATGCCACACTAAGATGTACTCTGAGAGGAGATGATATAATGGAATGTGTGCCAGCTAACCTAATACTAGGTGAATCCCCTTTAATAAGAGCCTTCATCGTACTCACAGAGGAATTGCATCAACTATTTAAACATGACATCTCTCCATCCTATCTTACTGGCAACCGAATGTTGGAGAGGACACACAGAAACCATGGCAGGGAGACCTAAATTAACTGTAGTAGCCATGCTAGCATGCTTTAAATAGATTTGATATAGGTTGTGTGAGAAAAGGGAAGCAAGAATAAAATGTGAATATAAATGAAAGTTGATACCGTTTTCTGGGATGAAGCAGATTAAAAGGCTAAATTAAAGAGAGGACACATTGTTTATTTACAGATTAATGTCTCTCATTAGGGAGAAGCATGGTGGACAGAGCTCATTAAGGGATCCTTTAGGGAGGCACAATTACAAGAGGCCATGCTTTGGAATCAATTGTAGCTCTATTGCGCTACATCTTTAAGCCCTAATTTTAAATGCCATATAATAATAGTATACATTTATGGAATACAGTGTGATGATTTGATAGGTACATACAATGTGCAATGATCAAATCATAACAAAGCAGCATGCCCTTATCTTGGAACATGCATATTTCTTTGGGTTTCCTCTAAAGTATTTTGCTAAAGTTCTTTATAGTATATATAATAAAGTGTCTTATTCTCCATATTACTGAGTAATGGAGTACTATGAATTCCTCCTTTTATCTAATCTATGATTTTTTTCATTTACTTCTGTCTTCTACCTCCACCTTAATTCATCCTTCTGAGTACCGGTGACCATTATTACACACTCATCCAATGAAATAAACTTTTTAAGCTTTCTATGATTGGAATATACGGTATTTGTCTTTCTTTTTTTTTTTTTTTGGCTTATTTCACTTAGCAAAACATTGTCTTAAAGCTTTAAGATGGGAAATTTTCCAGTAGTGTAAAATCAAACGTTGTTGCCCAAAGACATTCAGAGTAACAATCCTCACGTATAGTGCATAACACCAAGCTCTCTGGAAGTTTTCAACTTAAAACACTGCCTTTAGTATGGATCACAGTGGTAAACAAAAACATGACAAAACAATGAATTCCAAAAAACCAAAACCAAAAGCAAATAAAATAACAAGCAAATAACCAGAAATAAAAACCAAAAGAACAAAAAACAAAATCTCAAACAAAACCTTATCAAAGACACAGTGAATAATAGAGAAATCTTGAATTAAAACTTGCTCATTTGTATTCTTCTAGTGAGACATTCACATGACTGTCTCAGTACTGAACACATGTATATATCTTTACTATCCATAAGAAAGGAAGCAGCCCATAGTCATAGGAAGAACAGCAAGCATCAGGAAGCCAGACCCAACAGTCTTTTATGTACAGAAGCTTACGTCAACTAACTGTGAAATTAGAAATCACATAGACCCTGACCATAGTGTTTTGGTGGCCTTTTGCCAAATAGCTCCATAAACTTAAGCCCCACCTCTATCATCTGATGTGGAAAGTCCTTCTATATATGTGTTGCTCTTATTGGTTAATGAATAACAAAGCTGCTTTGGCCTGTGACAGGGCAGAGCAGAGCTAGGTGGGAACACTAAACTGAATGCTGGGAGAAAGAAGGTGGAGTTAGTGGGAAGCCATGTAGCCACTGCAGGAGACAGATGCACTGGAACCTTATCAGTAAACCATGCGCCTCATGGTAAAATATAAAATAATGGAAATGGGTTAATTTAAGATATAAGAGCTAGCTAACAATATAATTAAGCCATTGGCCAAGCAGTGTTTTAAATAATATATTTCTGTGCAATTAGTTTGGGTATGTGAAGTCAGGAACAAATGAGCAGCCTCTGCCTACAATCACCCACAAATCTTAAAGCTTTGTACATTGACAAGACAATCCTCATTATTACAACTTCTTCTTTATCAGGACTATTACAAATGTTTCAAAGATCATCAATTACTTTGAGAATGTTCCTTTAACAGGAGGGACAGTATTATGCCTAAGCAACTCTAAATCAAGGCCTAAGTGAGATGTAGGTTAAGTATAAGGAAGTGCTATAAATGCCATTTGCATAGTAGTGACTGGTGTACTCATTTATTTCCCAAAAAGACAATAAATTCCTGAATGTTAGAAACCATATCTTATATAATATTCTCATATTCCCACTATTGGCAGCAGTTATGAGCTCAATAAAGATTAGTTATATGAATCAGTGTAAGCAGGGAAGTGGGCTGAGGAGCTATATCACTACATATATAAACACTCCATAAATCTTCCAGTCCATATATACAGTTCCCTTGCTTCTCCATGCCTCTGCTTTTGGAATGTCCATATTATGAAACTAGATTGGTTTTCTTGGGCCATGCTCTGTACTCCCTAGTGTCATGCTTACCCTCCCATAAATATTTCCAAAGACATTCCAGAAAGACATGCACACTTCAATTTTCCTAAGAAAAGTACACTTTATGTAAATGTTTTGGCAAAGTTAGTTCCATTTCTTGAAGTCTGTGGAAGACATGATTTAACAATTTAGTTCCCCCTATCCCTTTATCCTAGGCATTCTGCAATGCCTTGTTCTAGTTATTGTAGTAAAGGCGTGCAGTGAAATTGCCCAGAGCACTAGGAAGCTCATCACAGAAGCAGACTCCCAGGTTCTTTCCTGACCTCATTCCAAGAGTGGGTAAACTGTGAGGAGATTGTTGCAGATACAGGAAACAGATGACAACAGAGCACAATGCTTGGATCTGACTTCTGTGGCATTAAACCAAGCTTGCCATCTCTTTTGAGTGTATACCTTGTGATCAATGTCATTGTCAAGTACACTCCAAGCACATTGTGTTAATTTTAAAATAAGACGAAGCACAAATGCTGAGCTTGCCCAGCTGTGTACAACACCTGGCTCTCTCTTAGGACTGGGTATAAAATACAAGTGGGGCTATTTGATTTTAGCCTAATCTAATCCCATCCCTTTGGTTGTGAGGTACCCAGTAAATAGAACATCAAATAAGCTTAAGTAGCTAGATTTTTCCATTTCATGTAAGTTTTGTTTTAAGGTCATGTTGTTTTGTTCTTGAATATTGGTTATTGTTTTGGTCAGAAACAAACTCTAATACACTGGATAAACCATGCCATCCTTTAATATTCATATTCTTACCAGATAGTGAAGATATTTGTACTAAGTTCAGGATATTTTTCCAGCTACCACAATCTTTAGTGCTAATCACTTATGGAACTAAATAGCATCAATGTAACTTAAGTCCTTAGTCTAGAAAGGAAAAAGATATGCCACAAGGTTTTGAATGGCAGAAACAGATTACTTGATTCCTTATATAAAAAGAGAGCATTTTTTAAAAAAAATAATTAGAACAAAGACCCAAGATAGAAACTTCAAGGGAAAGAACAATTCTGTTTAGGTATTAGGTGGGAACTTTCTATTGTTCCAGAACTGGACACAAAGTTCCACAGTTGGAATTAAAGAGCACAGAATCCTCATATTAGAAGACTGGTTAACAGATGCTATTGTAGCCAAACTACTTCAGTTGATTTTATTTATTTATTAAGTTAAAAAATTATTTTCATATGTGTGTTTGGGCCCACTTGTCTGCTTGCACACCGCTTGTTTGCAGCTTGGCCCCTATCCTGTCTGTTCTCTGTTTCCTGTCTTCTACTGTGGGAATATCCTCTGCCTTATACTCCTACCATGAACACTAAAATCCTTCTTAGATGGGAGCTAAAGTAAATCTTGTTTCTGTCAGGTACTCGGTTAATTTTACTAACATAGTCCAGGACCTTGTTTGTGAAAAATCCACACCATGAGAGATGGTGTTGCTCCTGTCACTATTATGTAGTTAGGCCGCTATGTCTGATGTTACTTTGAGAGTTTGCAGAGAATCATGAAATACTAGCTTCTATAGAAAAGAAAGATGTAAATCTCCTGTTCCAAATTATCCAAAGAAAATGTTTCTACCTATTTTTATGGGGAGGTAACTCCACATAAATGTTTTAAAATTATTGCATCATTCAGAATGTAAAATTGAATAGCAAACTTGCCCTGGAAGGTAGATGGTGTGCAAGGTTCTAGAGACTTATCTCCTATGAGCCCTTGCTTGCATTCCAGAGAATATTTTTCCCTTCATTGCTCAAACACCATTTTGTTTACATTCACAGTGAAAGCTTCCCCCTTTTCTGTGTCCCCAATAAGGAGGGACATGGGTATCAGCTGTCATATATTTGCTTCAGTAATGCCTTCAATATTGTCTTGTGATGTGAATCCTTCTGCAAGCCAAGACAAACAACTGGCCCACATTTTGATGAATGAGGTAACTGGTACTAACATGCTGTACAGCAACAATCTGTCTAGAGCTCATGTTTCTGTAAGTATATGAGACATACACAGTAGACATACATATATACACACATATACATATATTTATCATATATATACATATATTTATCACTAACATGCTGTACAGCAACAATCTGTCTAGAGCTCATGTTTCTGTAAGTATATGAGACATATACA
>NC_022010.1:46400084-46406408 GCF_000317375.1 Microtus ochrogaster
ATTATGTACAAAATTTATATATATATATATATATTTCAACAGGAAAAATTCAATATTTTGATGATTAGCAATTTTATCCTTCTGTTCAAAAATGGTATCCAGTTTAAAAGTGACATCTAGTATAAAGTATTTTTTTACTTTATTTCTACATGCTATTATTTTAGAAGATATTTTATAAGCAATGATACTTTAATTTACCTGCAAAACAAAGGTAATTAATTTTATATTTCTTAGAGAATTTTGGCATATTTGAAAATTAATACATTAAAAACACATTAGGAATGGTCTATTCCTAAGACAGAAATGGTCTAAATATTCAAAAGAACTTATATATTTCACAGTTAAACCCTAATCTTGGTACACATTTTGATTTGAGAATCCTTATGTATCTTTAAAAAACCCTTTTGTATCTTTAATGCAGAGGAAAAACCACATATTAGTGAAAATTTGCATTTAATCAAGCATCTTTTGTGAACATGTTGAAGTTCATTTAACAAATTTGAGCTCTTATCACAAATAAGGCATTCAAATACAAAAGGCGATAAATTTCACAACTTTGAGGGAGAATAGAGAAAACCAGAAAATAGTATCTCAGCAAGATACAAAGATACAGGAGCAAAAGTTTCAAAGACACTAGGACGGGAGGAGAACAGCAAATCAGTGATGCTTGGAAAATATTTCTCACCTCGACTCCACAGTCTTCCTGTCAATTTAAAAAAAATTCCTATTCATTGCCCTAAACAAGATGAATCATTTCGAGGCGGTGCCTGTGATTTCCTAGTGATTCTCATTGCATTCCAATTGATACACGCTGTAAGGGACATGGAGCAATGTGGGACTTGATGAGGGATGAACAAGTTCGTCCATCTGCAAGTCACCTTGACTGACTCACCGGGTTAGATAATTGGAGGGTGGGTGTGTTCCTAAACATTGGACAGATCATGTCCACCTCCTAACAAACAGCATCCCATTGGGAGGATGCATTAGTTACAAAGCCCTTTATACTGTGCACTGATACTGACGGCCCCATAGGCAAAGGACTTTTGGAACATAAAGATCATGCCTTATTTATCTTTATATTTCTACACATTCTAGTATAAGGTTTGTCATCTAGCAGACATCCAATAAACTTTTGCCAAAAGAGTAAATGAATGAATAAAAGAGGAGTGCGAATAAACACACATTGCGCTCTTGAAACGGCACGCACACACACAAAGATGAAAGGGAAATAGCATCCTTATGGTTTACATTCAAGAGAAGGGTTAGAGGGACATGGGAGTTTACGGAATGATTCAAATTAAGTTGATTTATTGCAACTTTCAAACAAAATTTGAAGAAACTTTAAAAGTATGCATAGGAACACGTCCCTCATGCTGAATGTTTAAGCTGAGAACACAGCTTGGGGCACAGACAATTTAAACAACAGGAGATTTCCCGAAAAAAGGTCAATATTTAAATTCACAATGGAATTCTTGGAAAGCAATAACCTTTTTTATTGGAGTTTTCATTACTTTATATTTTAGATAGTCTGACTTGGAATATGAATGTGAAACTCTCTGTGTTTGCCTCTCTCTCTCTCTCTCTCTCTCTCTCTCTCTCTCTCTCTCTCTGTGTGTGTGTGTGCGTGTGTGTGTGTGATGCTTGGATTCAGACATTATGGAGATATTCAGGAACAATAAATCTATAATCCAAAAGTGGTAAATACATTTAAGAAAAAATGAGAAAGTGAAGATTTATGAGAGAACTGTGTTGTCAGTCTGCTCTCCACTCTCTGTAACTTTAAGGAGTATGCTGAGAAAATATCTCACACAGCTGGTGTCAAAGGAGAGCAAACCTTTGGGAGGTTGACTGCAATTTGACTTGTCACTAACTGTCACCATCTCATCATCATTCTGTCTCTCCACCATATGCCAGATTCTCTATCATAGAAACAAGAAACAAATTGATATAATTAGGTACTTGGACTCTGGAATGTTAAAATTTAGGCTCAGAGTCTTGCTAGAGCTGAAATGTGGCACAAATTCCTCAAACTGTGCATCTCAATCTCTCTCTTTACTGCAAAATGAGAATTTTGGTAGTACATTCTATTTTTTTGGAGTGAATATTAAATAAGAGATATTGCTCTGGGGCTCTCCAAGGCTTTCTCCTAACTATTTTCCAAAATTAATTAAAGCCAAGCACACAACCTTCTTCTATTTAGAATGATAAATGCTAACCTTATTTATAATAAAATAATAGTGAATATTATGTACATTATCTGATAAGGTTTTTTAATATTGTGATGTATTCAAATCTTTCACAAGCAATCGAAATTTATATTTCCAATGCTATTTCATACAAGAGATAAATAATTCTGATGAAAGCAGAAGTTTAAGTAAGATACTTCTTGGGCTTTGGTATTTGTTTAGGGATGGACATGCTATTGTCTGGGCCATGAATGAGTGGAAAATGTAAAATGAGGGCGGGGGAAAGTGAGACAAGCCTCAAAGTGTTGGGCTTGAGGTAAGTAGAGAACATTATACTGAGAGTTAGCCGTTAGGCACAGTGGATAACATGAACTTAGGGAGATTGCAGAAGCAAAGATAGATGTGGGAACCATTACTTATAAGTGACTGGGAAAGCCAGGTGTTGGGAATGTGTAGGGTAGATAAAGGACCAGAGACAGAATCCTCGTGGAAACACCTTTATTAAAGATTGACAAAAAGAAGTTAGCGCTGTGGAAGAATTCAAGAAGCGAGGATGTGAACAGAAAACAGTAACAGGGAGAAGAGCCAAAGAAGCTGTCCAGGAACCACAAACCAACAGCTACCATGTTCAAAAGCATGCATACTAAACTAAGCCTGGTGCTTCAAAAGACTTCTGAACCAAGGATCAAAGCTGCTGGGTGACCAGGACATGACACAGGATAAAAGCTGGGTCAAACAAATTCCTTCTCCTTGATGGGCACACCACAGTGTGCAATTCTCGCTCTTTTATTGCCCTTTTAAACTGGACATTATATAAATCCTCAGTCAAAATAGTCAGTGCAAGAGTAGAGAGGTTAGCCTCTAGACAGACAGTATAGCAGATGTGAGGAACGATGACAGTTATGGTGGGCTTAAGCTACTTGATAGAGGTGGTGGTTTGGAGGTAGCCTGCACAGGCTCATGTTTTTTAATGCTCAGTCCTCAATTAGTGGGACTGTATGGAAGGATTAAATGTGGACTCCTTGGAGTAGGTGTGACACTGGGGTGGGATTTAAGGTTTCAAAAACCCACACCAGTATCTCTCTCTCTTTCTCTCTTTCTGCCTGCTATTTGTGGATCAGATGTGAGCGCTCAGTACTGCTCCAGCATCATGTTTGCCTGCCTACCTCCATAAAGATCATGTATTAACCCTCTGAAACTGCAAGCAAGCCACCAGTTAATCTTCATTTTATAAATGGCCTTGCTCGCGGTGTCTAGTGTCTCTTCACAGCAATAGAACCACAACTAAGACAATAGAGAAACTTAGGATATAGTTTTCCCTTTAACCTCCAGTTCCTCAGAGGTGGAGAGAAACCCTACTTCTGGATTCTTGCATTAATCTGCCTTGAGAGGTATACATTCTTAGTAACTGGAAATTTCCTACTGAAGCTGAAATCAAGGGATAAGAGCATTTCAAGAAGATTATAGCTACTATTTATGGAATTAAGTGTGGAAGCAGGAGAAAGATATGCACTGAAACACATCCATTCAAATTGGCGCAGAATTTAAGTAAGGGTATATTATATATATATATATTTCCACTTCCTCCCCTCCTCCCATTCCCCTCCTGCTCCCCCACTCCCTCTTCTCCCTCCCTCTCCAGTCTTAAGAGTGGCAGGAAACCCTGCCCTGTAGGGAGAAGGCCCTCCCCTCTCCATCCAGGCCTATGAAAGTGTGCATCCAAATAGACTAGGGTCACAAAAAGCCAGTACATGCAGTAGAAACAAGTCCCAGTGTTATTATCAATGGCTTCTCAATCAGCCAGTAGGGGCATATTTAGAGTTCCGGATAGTTGCCGAGATTTATGTGGTAGTTGGGAAGACAAAGCTGAACTAATCTGGCTATTTAGGGGAGAAATGCAGAGTTCTTTTTCAAAAAATTAAAATTAAGAGAAACTTATTTGGAGTAAAGTCTCAGAAACAAAGGAATCTTTGCTAAAATAATGGTATTTGCAGTGGCAGTTTGGAGGTACTGTGCACTTGACAAAGCAACAACTATTCAACATGGTGAATTCTTCTTGCACTCTGGTAAATCATAGAAAACTATGCAACATTAAATCTGGGTTGGAGAGACGGCCCAGAAGCTAAGAGTGCATACTGATCTTGCAGAGGACCTAAGTTGGGGTGCCCAGTACCCACAATAGGTATATCACAACTGCCAGCTTCAGGGTATCCAGTATCCTCCACTGGCCTCTGTAGGCATGCCCCAGATACACATGATTAAAACTTTAAAAAGAAATCTTTAAAAATTATATCTCACATTTATTAATAATGAACATAATGTAAAATAGTTCTTATGCTATAAGTGAATATATGGGCACTGTGGATACATGCTCAATTTTTAATAAGTGTGTGTAATAAAAAAGACTGAGGCCATAGTACTAAAGCATCAAAGAAAAAAGATACTCATTCTCTCAAAAGTCAGTATTAAATAAGGCACCCTACAGTCAGCAACATGGAATAAAACCGTTTTGGCAAAATAAAAATGAAATAGTGGAAACAGGTGTGTCCTAGTGTGAAAGCAGTTCTACTTTTCTTTTTTTAAAAAAAATCTTATTTTCTTTGTGCTTTCTTGAAACCTCTACTTATATCTTAATGAGGTGAGCTTTATGAAGCTGGGAACTGAGTAGACCTCAATATTTTTATTTTATTACCTTTACAGAACAAAGGTTTTTGATCATCAGTGACCGACCCCGGCATACCAAAAGAATCAGGTATGAAATTAAATATTTCTGAGAAGAAAGTGCTTGGAGAATCTACTTTGTTTCTTTTCTTAACTTAGTGATCTTTGGATGTTCTAATGTCTCATTTCTAATCAGGCAGAAAGAAAGAAAAAATAGGTTTCCTTATTGCCAAAACAGAGGCAATCACACCTCCTCACATAACTGAGGTAGTAAAACAAAGTCAAAGATAGAAAATACCCTGTTTCAAACACTGATTCTTGGTGTCAATATAGCTAGATTATAATAATGATGACATTAACAACTGAATAAACAAAAGATTCATCTTCATATACTGTCCATTTTTAGAACCCTCAGATGATAGAATTTATAGGTCACATGGAAGTTAAAATTTTCTTTCATTCTTCAGTTGAGATGAAACTGTGATGAGTCAATAGATTTAAGAGTTTTATAACGATTGTACATGTGAGAAGTAGAACTTAAAAGTGGGGAAAAAGCCACCTTATCCATGGTCCTACACAAAGGACAAACCAGGCCTTGGGGGAGGGGGAAGATGAGCAGAAATAAGAAGAGACCTGGGAAGAGAGGGGAAAGCTTGCATTCATTCCATCTTTTAGAATCTACTAGTGCGAAAAACTGCATGCCACAGATTTCCTCCTGGTCAGAAATGTTCTAGATGTTCTTTTGGAACTAAAGGCTTATGGAAAAATGCAAATTGCTATCACCTTGCAATATTCTTTTCATCATTAATATTCAGAATTGAGTTGGCAGGGATGTTACGTTTTACTTCAGAAATATCTCTATATCCAAACATTTCTCATTAGCTGAAGGCCAGTATTCTCAGAGGAGTTAAGTCTAACTTGAAAATCTATCATGGAATTCGTACTTTGAATGTAGCTTTCACACATTTTCTTTTTTATTTCTATCAGTTTTAAGCTTTAGTAGAATTTCAGTTTTTTGTTTCTTCATCATACTATTAAAAACTATGCTTTCAGTGTTTGTGTAGATCCCAAGTGCTTTTGTCCTTTTTAGTATATCTGTAGGCTTAAGGGTAATACCTTCTAGGTTCTACCTCCCACCCATGGTTAACGTAGATAAGGGCCAAAAGATAACTAGAACTATAGAATCATTTAGATCAAGGCTAAGTTCATACACTATGTCTTTATTTATGGCTTTTCACAAACTGAGCATCTTTGATAAAAAAGCGAGTTATTCTCAAGATAGAAATACAGGAAAGACAAAGTGGTATCACATTCTCATTTCCTCATTTGTTGCAAAGGTCATGGCTGAACTTTTGTAATGAATGACAACAAGAGAGAAACATGAACCATGAAATGTTTATTTAAGTTTTATTTGGATTTATTTATGTATATGAATGCTTATCGTGTGTGTGTGTGTGTGTGTGTGTGTGTGTGTGTG
>NC_022010.1:46407858-46447422 GCF_000317375.1 Microtus ochrogaster
TTTTTTATCTTCTTTTTAGAATTTATTTTTATTTTAGGCAATGCAGGAATAACCTGGAACCTAAGAGGAAAAATTATAAAAGATATAGGCATTTCTTCCTCTTTTGCTCCCTTTAAACACTGTTGCCTCCTGTTGTTCAGGGATCATGGTGAGACAGCTAGGGTTGAAGGATATTTAAGAACGGAAGAACAGCCACATCTTTCGCACACCATGCCTCAGACAGTGCATATTGAATGAACTGCTTCCTTTTTCCAAGGTGCAAACTTTCTGTTTAGATCTGTTAGATTAATAAAAACATTCTTTCATCTTCATATCAAAAAAATGGAGTTTTGCTTTCTGCAGGGCCAAAAAAGAGAAATAGTCTATACTTCATTTTGTCAGGACTAAAGCTAACCCAACAAACCTGGGAGGGTGCGTATAATTGGTTCAAAGAAAGAGACCAAGTTAAAAAAAATATCTCAGACTAAACATTTACACACTGTCTATCTGGACCTGACTTTGACCAGGCTGTAAAACCTGGCAGTGTGTGTTAGTGGTAGTCATTGGTCCCGAGGATTGCCAGCTCCTCATCCAGAGGAGGTGGCCACAGGCATCTAACTATTATTGTCAGGATTCAGAGTCTGAATAAACACCAGCACTTTCATAAGGAAGTGGAGGAATTCCAGATGCGCCAACCAGAAGAAAGAAAGGCTCTAGAAAGGAAACGGAGGCAGACACTCCCACGCCTCTTGGACAGACATTCACATTTCCGACTCTGGGCATCCATTTGTCCCCAAATATGAGAACTGAACAAACATCACTTTCACAGCCCAGCACAGCACAGCAAAAACACACTTTGATTCCATAAATTCTGCAAGTTGACTAAAGGAGCCTACCTATGAACATTCCTGGCTGCTTTGCCCCGTTCTGAGACAAAAATGTCAAATCATTTTCCCCACCTCCCCTCAGGGGAGAGAACACCCCAGAGATGGAAACTCTCCATTCTAGACAGGTCTGGCTTTTAGAGGTCACAGTCTCTGAAAAACATTGTGAGTAGTAAGCCATCTCTCCATCTCCCTTGTAACTTTGCAGTCTACCCTCATGGGAGGTGGGTTGATGAATTCTAATTAGGGAAGCCAATGGAAGATCAGAAAATGATTTCCAAGTGCCATATGTTAGGGTAGCGCATCCTACATCCATTGAGTAAGTGAATCAGTGTGGCTAGGTTGTGGTACCCACTTGCTTGATTAAACAGGAGCTTAAGTTCCTACAGTGAATATATATTAGAGATGAGATTAGCATTGAAGTCAATAGCCATGCTTTGAGTATTTAGATTATGCTGTAGCTTGAGAAAGTAACAGTGAACCAGTTAAAAATCTTCAGAAAACAACACCACCACCCTTCCCAGAGGGGAAGGAATTCTGCCTCCAGATTGTCATTGAATCAATGATGTGCCTTCATCTTCTGCCAGAAATTTGAAATTTCTATGCTTCTCATCTTTGTATTTTTTAAGACTTGCCATAATTTCATTCCTTAAGTAAGTGTTTGTGGATATGTGTATATAATGTATGTTTTCAGTTTCTGTGGGGGACTCTAATATAAATAAATTGAGATTTCCTTCCCAAATTACTTGAATGAGTTATATTGGCATTGTTTTGAGAACAATAAAATCTTGCAACCACGCATTCACATGTCTTTTCCTCATTTACCCAAGCACTGAAACATGCATAGACTGTTCTATCAGGGACTGCGCATGGTGCTGGACACACCTGTAGGAAGACTGCAATGCTGTTGACTTCACATCTTCCTGACCCCTCTAACTCAGTTCTGTTGTTAGTCCTAACACCTGCCGGTTTGGAGAAGAAACGTTTCCAGTTCTAAAGTGAAGGCTTGACAAAGTCTTACTCAGAACACCCTTTGGGGAATTACAGTTCAAGTGTTTCCATAGCTGTGGTCAGTTGACTGCTAAAAATTACACAAAGATATTAACACTAAGATTATTAGAAAAATTCCAGATGCTGAGTGCAAATATGCCCTCTATCTGAAAATCAGTCTGCTTAGCTATACAGAGATTTACCCTAGCAATCACTAATATTTGTTTTGACTGCTGTTCAAAGTAATATAAATAGAAGAGATTTCCTGTCACATTCTTCCTTGATGGGCTCATATTTAATGGTTTAAAAATAATAGTTTCTTATTCATGCCTCATCTTTTATCTCTGAGGCATCTTATTTGAACAAATAAGATATAATAAATAATCAAATTCAGCACTGAATTCAGGAGTAAGAAATGAAAAAAGGGAAAGTACAATGGCTTCATTTGCGTCTTTGCTCCCCTGTGTTCTTGAACTGCAAATCAAATTTTGAGACTGAACTTTACCCTGTGCTAATGTTTCATGGGAGTCTTGCTGAAGCACAGTATTGACATTTGATCTCTCTCTCTCTCTCTCTCTCTCTCTCTCTCTCTCTCTCTCTCTCTCTCTCTCTTTCTTTGTGTGTGTGTGTGTAAATCTGTGTATTCAAAACCCGAGGTTGATATCACTTGTCTTCATCAGCCACCATCTATCTGATTTGCTTTTTTGAGACAGAGTCTCTCACTGAACCTGTTACTTACTGATCTAATTCCACGAGACTGGTAGCAAGCCTTGACCTCCTCAGCCCTGAAGCTACAGGTGCTCACCACCATGCAGGCATTCAGGTTTTTAATGGGTAATGGGGCTCTGAACTAATCCATGTTGTTTTGTAGAAGAGCTTTAAAAATTCACTGTCCTGAGCTTAGAATTTATTTTTATCTTTTTTATCTTCTTTTTAGAATTTATTTTTATTTTAGGCAATGCAGGAATAACCTGGAACCTAAGAGGAAAAATTATAAAAGATATAGGCATTTCTTCCTCTTTTGCTCCCTTTAAACACTGTTGCCTCCTGTTGTTCAGGGATCATGGTGAGACAGCTAGGGTTGAAGGATATTTAAGAACGGAAGAACAGCCACATCTTTCGCACACCATGCCTCAGACAGTGCATATTGAATGAACTGCTTCCTTTTTCCAAGGTGCAAACTTTCTGTTTAGATCTGTTAGATTAATAAAAACATTCTTTCATCTTCATATCAAAAAAATGGAGTTTTGCTTTCTGCAGGGCCAAAAAAGAGAAATAGTCTATACTTCATTTTGTCAGGACTAAAGCTAACCCAACAAACCTGGGAGGGTGCGTATAATTGGTTCAAAGAAAGAGACCAAGTTAAAAAAAATATCTCAGACTAAACATTTACACACTGTCTATCTGGACCTGACTTTGACCAGGCTGTAAAACCTGGCAGTGTGTGTTAGTGGTAGTCATTGGTCCCGAGGATTGCCAGCTCCTCATCCAGAGGAGGTGGCCACAGGCATCTAACTATTATTGTCAGGATTCAGAGTCTGAATAAACACCAGCACTTTCATAAGGAAGTGGAGGAATTCCAGATGCGCCAACCAGAAGAAAGAAAGGCTCTAGAAAGGAAACGGAGGCAGACACTCCCACGCCTCTTGGACAGACATTCACATTTCCGACTCTGGGCATCCATTTGTCCCCAAATATGAGAACTGAACAAACATCACTTTCACAGCCCAGCACAGCACAGCAAAAACACACTTTGATTCCATAAATTCTGCAAGTTGACTAAAGGAGCCTACCTATGAACATTCCTGGCTGCTTTGCCCTGTTCTGAGACAAAAATGTCAAATCATTTTCCCCACCTCCCCTCAGGGGAGAGAACACCCCAGAGATGGAAACTCTCCATTCTAGACAGGTCTGGCTTTTAGAGGTCACAGTCTCTGAAAAACATTGTGAGTAGTAAGGTCAAGCACAGAGGAATGCTGTGGAGGCAAATAGCATTGTTCTACAATGCTTGGGAGAGAAAGGGCCATGTTTTTGTCTTTAGCAAGAAATAAAAGTTAAAATGGTCTTCTAACTATGCTTTCTTCAAGGCTGAGCTTTACTCCTACAGAAATTCAGCACAGCAAAACTCTTGCCTAATTATTATAGAAGAGAATTTGGTTCGGAATTAGGAAAACTGGAAATGAAAGTCATTCTTTTTGAAGTGATGACTTTTTTTTGCTTTTGTTGGTTCTCAGATGGACATTGGAACTAGATTTCCATAGGTTCTCCTACTAAAGTAGGGTGCTTCTCTGGACAGAGGAAGGACTCCTCAAGCTTGTCTTCTCACTCAACACTTGGGAGTGTCCAATCATTGTTCCTGAGAAGTCAACTAAAGATAGGGAGAATTTATACTTTTATTTTAATATTTGTTTATTTTTGAGATCATAATATGACATCATTTCCCCCTCCCCCTTTCCTCCCTCTAAACTTTCCCATATAACCCCCACCATTGCTCTTTTTCAATTTCATGGCTTCTTGTTCTTTAATTGTTGTTACATATATCTCTATATATGTGTATGCACACACATATACATTTCATACACTATACATGGAACATATGTATATATATATGCACACACATCATATAGATGCATATATAAATATATAAATACAACCCACTCACTCTATATTATTTGCCTTTTATGTATATGCTTTTGGGGCTAACCATTTGGTATTGTACAGCTAATTGGTGTGCTCTTCCTTGGGGAAGATTGCTATCTCATGCTCAGAATTCCTTAGTTGTCTCTAGTTTTTGTCACAGGTTGGTGCCTCCTGACCTTTTCCCCTTCCATGTTTGCATGAGTATTGATGCTGTCTATGTTCAGGTCATGTTTAGGCAGCCATGTTGGTGAACTTCATGGGTGTAGTAGCTTCTCTGACTTTTCTACGAGAAACGTTCTCACAGTAGACTTCCTGGTCAAATTCAGATGGCTGTATTTGAATTAAAATTCAGTAAAATGGTTTTAGCAAATAGGTTGCAAGTCACTTAGGTGAAAACTATTTCACTTAGAGGTGTCATTTGCTTAGCATATACGTGGCCCAGTGTGTTCAGATGTACTTTATGTCTTTAATGTCACTTTATGCAAATGGCAGTTTTATTTCCTCAAGAACTGTCAGGCATTCAAAAACAGATGGAAAAACACAAAAATGAAGACTCAGAAAGGGGACAGAACCAACTGACATTAATTCTTTCCTTTCCAGGCTTGTGGGAGAAAAGAAGATGCTGATAATGGAGTTTTATTTCATGATAATACTCAAAATGTGTCTTTATTCTAAAGTAGGATCCCATTGTATAAATGATAGAAATGCTGATTTGATTATGGTCTAGCCTAAACAACCATGCAGGATTTGATTTTCCTTTTTCCTTTGAATGTTTGCATTTTGCAAGGCTATCAATGAATTCCTTACAACTTAACTGAAGCTGACTTGTGGTTGAAGAAAAATTAGAATAAAAGAGGTTAACAATGCTCCAGGAAGGGTCCTTCCGATGCGAAATTTATGACCTAATTTTGAGAGATTTAAACTCGAGCAATTGAAGAGACATAGTTGTTTACGAGTCCAGTAGACGCTGAGTGTTGGTTTCCTTATTCCTCTCTGCACTGAGAGACGTATGTCAGGGCAAAGCTTCACAGCACTGTTCTGTAGGACTGAGCCAGCCTGTATACTGAGAGTGAATTCTGAGCAGAATCAATACTGCCAACCATTGTCAGTTAGTGGCTAAGTTAGAGAGACCTTAGCACTCAGAGATTAATACATATTTCAGCTAGTTCCAAAATCATTATTTTACATTCAATATACTTTAAAACACACTGAGTCATAGAAGTCTGAGCATTTGTTTAACACAGGTTTTTCTGCTATATTCATTTGTATATTTTAATGGAATCTATCAGTATACTTAAGCTTTTCTACAGAAATACAATATCCCTGGATAGAAGTAACTCAAGTAAAATCAATTTCCTCTGTATATTAGGATTATGATACTGAAATGTATAAAGGGTCAAAAGTTGGCCAAACCTGTAGAATTATGGTAGGATATGTTTATCATTTATCTCCCATATAAGTTATTCTTTACTAAGCCTATCAGTAGCAAGGAAAACTCATGCTGAAATAATATAATTGAGTCTTTTTCATAATAACAGTCTAGTGTTCTCTAATAAAAGCAGAATTAGAAATCAGGAAAACTTGCCCTTGTCTTCAGTTCTACAAGCTGACTATGAGGTCATCAGAAAGGTATAAACTAGCTAGGCCTTGGTCTCCTGTTTGAATAATTAAAGACATTTGACTCTCCTTAAGATATATCCTAAATTATAATTCTTAATTCACAGAGTTGATAAGTGGAAAATGGAAAGAGAGAAATGCAATTACTAATGAGTTTACTCTTCAGGTGCTCTTTTTAAACACCATGTCTGTGGGGCTGCCTTCCTGACACCAGCAGCTCTCTCTTGTTATGCTCACCATTCCTGTAGTCAGTACAGGGACCACGAGAAACAACACACACTAGACTCAGGAATTCCAAATAAGCAAACTTTTGATACCAAGGAAGGTATCAAAAGCATGGCTTCCCTCTTGTTGAGTGAGTCTTAAGGTCAACTAGAGAGCCATAGGATACTGCCAAGGCATATGTGCCACTACTGCACCTGTAGGGTTGTGCCATGCTGGTTGCTGATGAAATTCAGAGGCAGCATAGCTGGATGAGACTATTAGTTGAATCCCCTTGGAAGCCTACACTCTACCTTCTGGTACCACAAAAGCCAGTCCTTAAGGACAGGGTACTCGGGTCAACTCCAGCTCAGTGACTTCTGGGCCCTGATTCTGAAGTCCATGGTGTCTTCAACAATAGGAATGTGTCTTTCACTTCTAGGGGACAAGCAAGGGTGATGGTAATGGGCTGCATGTTTTGGGGAGTCTCTTAGACAGCCCAGGCCAACAACTCAAATGAGGACTTCTCATCTGGTACTGGGTTTTTGTGAGGTGGCCTTTGAATCTTGGGGGAAACACAATCAGTCCACCTTATCATTCTCTTACCAATCCATGTCTAGAACTACAAATAACAGCTTCTGAGCTATGATGTACTGTGTGTGGGAGATCCAGACTTGTGCTTGTTTAGATCTAACCATGCTTAAGTTTATTGTGTGTGGGAGATCCAGACAAGTGCTTGTTTAGATCTAACCATGGTTAAATTTGGTTCAGGGGTCAACATCTTTTCAGAGTGTGTAAGGAAGCTCTTGCCTGTGACCCTCTAGAGTGATTCTCAGAATTAAAGGAGAACATATAATCACTTCTTGTTAGAGATAATGAGATAAGGAAACTGAGAAAATGGCCTGGTAATGTGTTCAAAGGCACACAGCAAACCCAGCATTTGAATCTGTGGTTCAAATAAGAGAATCTTACACCAAAGCCAACATGTTCTTTGTCTGAAAGAGAAATCTGAATAACTTCCCACTCTACTTTTTAAATCAGGAAATCCATTTTTATTGAAATTGCCTTATAAATATGGAGTGAATTCCGAGAGCTGATTGTCACAGTTTTAATCTAACCTTGGTTTGTACCATACCAGCTTCCAGTGAGTTCTCAGGTGTGATCTTTTCCTCTGTAGAACATTTCCTGTGGATGAAACCTGACCTCATTTAGATATTCTAAGTCCAGTAATTTCATCAGCATCTTCATCTAGGAAGATTCTTAAACATTTTCTATACCCGAAGTTTTAAAGCTTGAATTTTAGACTTGAAGGGATGATTTAACCAATATTTATGATTCTCCAAACATTTGCTGTCAATGTGAAACTTGAGTTAAGAATCATTCTCATTTAAATGAGTTCATTAGAACTGTTAACTGAATAAATTATTAAGCACAGGAGTCACATCAGAAGTATCTGGATGGTAAAGCATCCTGAATATGTATATTCCCCTAATGTGTCAGTACTATATTTTGAATTGATATTAAATTTACTGGCCTTCTGGACTCTTCTAAACTCAAAAGGGTAGAAAAACTATAAAAATACCTCAGGCTTTATTCTCTAATATTAAATTAGATCTTTCTGTGGATTATTTGCTTATAGCATTTGTTAGTTCTTCTTGGTAGCTTATTTTTTAATTGATAGATTCTGTACATTTATGTAATCGCTTAGGTTGTAGATATCAATTCACAAATGATTGTAGTCATTATTACTACCTTCTGCTAACCTTTACTTTGGCATTTTCTTCATGGTGTCATTAGATAATTAAACACAAAGGCCAGTGTTTAATTATCTAATGATACCAATTATCCAGTGATTTGTAAAACAAAAAACAAAAAAAAGGAGAAGTCCAAGGTGTGCCTTCATGATCAGATTAGTGCCACTTCTTAAAGTTTCTACCCTCGCCCAGTAATGGTACCCTTGAAACCATACCTGTAAACCTTTAACACATGGATCATTAGGAGACATTCTAGAACCAACATATAGCAATATTCAATATAGAGATATAACATTATCTTTTTATAGTATACTTAGTGTTATGTCACACTTATTTGAGCAACCTATTTTTCTCTAACAATTTGGGAACCTCTATCATTTCTCAAGCCTTTTAAAAAGATTCTATCCTATCATCATTGTTAATTTATTCTTTCTCATACTAATATTACATTGTTTTAATTATGAAAAATCTTTAGATTTATTTTATTGTTTTGTGTGTATGAATGTTTTACCTGCAGGTATGCTGTGCACTGTGCCTAGTGCCTGCAGAGGTCAGGAGAAGACAAAGGGACTGGAGTTGGAGATGGTTGTAAGCTACATAGCAGTACTGGGAATGAAAGCCTGGCCCACTGCAAAAGAACAAGTGCTCTTAACAGCTGAGCCAACTCTCCAGCTCGAATTATGGAACATCCTGATATTATCTCGGCTCTTAGTTTTGAAATTGTTCTTTGTTGCTCCTGATTCTTTTTTTTTTTTTTTGATACATTTTAAGGGAACCATTTATTTCATCTCATGGTTCCAGGAAGCGCTGTCCATGGTCACATTACCCTATACATTTGGGCAGAGCATCCTGGTGGTGGGAAGGAGCAATGCACAGGGGAACTGCTCCTCCAATGGCAGGCCAGCAAGCAGAGAGAAGAGGAACCCATGTGTACATCTGGCTTTCCTTTCCTTGTTTTATTTTTTGCTGGCTTTGGAGCTCTAAGGATGGTACCACCCATATTCAGGGCACATATTTCCCTCTCAATATTTTTTTTTTCTGGAAATGCTCTTACAGAAACATCTAGAAATGTGCCTCTCTATCAGCTTGATGACTCTAAATCCAGTCCGGTTGAAAAATCATAATTAGACATCATAGTTCCTCACATTTAAAATCTGTTTTGGAATTTGATTAGAATTATCTAAAATACTTTGTGTACATATATCATTTTGCATATAATATACCTGTATGTATTATCACAAATATATATGACATAGGTGCATGTATGCATAAAAACTATAAGAATATTTTATTCTTATGATATGGACTCAAACAGTTAAGATATTTCTTAGTTTGTTTAAGGTTTTCAATGGTTTGCAGTAGATTTTGATATTTTTAATTAAAAATTAATTAATATTTTTATTGCTTATGCTTCTTAAATTTATTATAAATGCATATTTTTAAAAAATAATATCTTGAAAATGCTTATTTTGGGGCTGGAGATACAGTTCAGTGGCTAAATGTTACTGGACCACAAACACAGGGAGCAGACACCAGAACTCATTTAACAAGCCAGGCATCCCTGGCAGATTTAGGGCCCCAGCACTGAGGTGGCAGAGCAGGAAGATTGTTAGAACTAGCTGTTTTTTCTAGTGCAAGGTCAAGAAAAAAACTTGCAGTATTTACAGGAACAGGCAGAGAGTGATTTAGAGTACCTGATGCCCTGTGTGCATTTGGCACAGGTTCACACACATGTTCATACATGTGTGCCACTCACACAGACACATACCCAGACTCACAAACATGCACATGGATGAAGAGGTAGATGGACAGTTCATTAAATAGACAATATTATTTTGAGATGTTTGTTACATCTTTCTAGAAATACATCTGAATTTTATATTTTTTGCATATTAGTATTATATCTAGACTTTTCTTATTGATTTTAATAGTTTGCTGTCACATTAACAGAATTGTTTCATGTAAACAATAAAAATCACTGGCAAAAACTCCAGTGCCTAAAAGTAATAATTCTATTGATTTTGGAGTTCAGAGGAGCTCTCTTAGGTATTACATTTATTATTAGTAAAGCTTTGGTTAGCTATCAAATGTCAAAAAACTATATTCAAGAGACAATTAGAGACACTTAGGGAGCTTACTGGAAGAAATGGCTGGTATTTAGCTCCAAGACTGGTGATTAATAGTTGAAGAGAAAATGCCCTCAAATTTGCATTTCTATTATTTTTCCTGAGATGATGCATGATCAATAAATGCTCAGGGTCAAAAATTGGGCTTCAACCTGAAGCTCTAAAAAGCAAAACAACCAGTCACCGGCTCTTATCTCGACCTCAGTCTGAAATGGCAATCCTGCTTTCTAGAATCTCAGAACGAGACTGTTTTCCATTTTATATTCCTCTCTAGGCATGGGATTAAAGGCATGCACCACCTGATTTCTATGGCAACTAGTGTGGCTACTGGGATTAAAGATGCGTGTCATTATGGCTACTGAAATTAGAGGTGTGTGTTACCATAATCTGGTCTGTAAGGTGATCAGTGGAAGTGTTTTACTCTTAGATCTTCAGGCAGTCCTCATTTATTAGAATACAATTGAAATGCCACTACACTGAGAAGCTGATGTTAACAGATCACACCTTTATATCTCTACCATGTTTCCAAGTTATTCTACCTTTATAAATTGAGTGTTATGCTAGAGTGAGCTGGATTTTTTTTTTCTACAAAGACTTGCTTATACCACTTTTGCTTGGTTAATATTTTTCTTGTGCTCAAGGAGGTAGCTCAAGTGAATACGAGGCTCACCCCCATGACTTCTTTCCAAAGATTCTGGCTACTTGTTAATGGTTGTAAATCTTTGCAGATAGTTCTATGAATACTGTGCTTGTCCATATTACATAGTTGTTTTCCTCGAGATGATTTTTTTGAAATTATAATATAATTACATTATTTTCTCCTTTCTTTTCCTCTTTCTAACTCTCCCCATGTTACTGCTCCTTGCTCTCTCTTAAATCATGACCTCTATTTCTTTAATTGTGGATATATATATATATATATATGTTATATATTCCTAATATATAAACAAACACATTCCTAAATATATTAGCACAATTTTCTTAGCTTGATAATGTTACTTGTATGATTTCAGGGATGACAAATTTGGATACTCTCTGTAGGAAAAATTATTTTTCCTGATCTTAGCATTTCTCGGTTGTCTGTATCCTTTGTCTAGAAGTGAGGCCCCATGAGTTTTCCTGTTCTGTGCTAGCATGTTTATTGGTGTCCTCCTTGTTTAAGTCTTGATTAAACAGTCATATTGGTGATATTTCATGGGTAGCTTTTCTGAAAAATTCCCAGAGACATAGCCTCACATCAAGCTTCCCACTTAGTATCTAGCCATTCTAATTCATGTGCATTGACACAGCATTTTATTAAATAGTTTTCAAATACATAAGGACTGGAGGAATGTTATGCTGTCTTGTCTACCTATCCCATAACTACTTTTATTTTATTTGGTAAATAAATATGCCCATCTCTCTAGTTACCTTTACTTTTCATGCATCTGTATCATTTTAACTTTTTTGTCTGTAAGCTTCTTTCTTTTTCTTACTAATCACCTTAACCGTATTGACTTAAGATCTCTTTTCTGCTCTTCTAGTTTCTGTTATTACTGGAAATAGAAATCTTTGTTGTGAGCTCTGTCTCATTCATGATACACTGTTTCCTCATATTTTATAATTGCATTGGAAACACATTTTTATTCTTATGGGAATGCTGTACAGCTGAAGTTGAAAATATTCATATCAGAAATTTTTGTTTTCTTACTCTATGACTCAGGAGTATAACGGTTACAAGAATAATTTTTATGGTCATTTCTCTTCCAAATCAGACAATGTTTGGTAGAGGCCCAACACAGAGATTATTATTATTTTAGCCACTTAAAATCTAGGCTAGAATAAACTTCCTTGTATTTTCCATATGCTGGTGGACTTTCTTTCCCCTTTTTAATATTTTTATTTAGTGTACACTGAGAGATCCAGACTTTGCAGTGGTAACCTTATCTTCAGCTTCACCATATTTTCATCTTTCATCAACATTTTTTTATTAATTCTTAGAGAAGTTTAAAAAAGTGTATCTGATCTTGTTCATGCCCCACTTCTTCTGAACCTCCTCTCTGAGTCACCCCTGTTCAGAAAGTATGCAGGAGAGTACTTGCTGAATAGGAATCTATTTGCCCAAGAATTGAGATCTAGAATTGACAAATGTGTGCTCATAAAACTTAAAAGCTCTGTATAGCCAGGAAACAATCACTTGAGTGAAGAGGAAGTCCATAGAGTGGCCTTTTCCAGCTCTCCCTGTGGTTGAAGATTGATATCCAGGATGCACAAAGAACTCAGAAACAGAGTCAAGAAAACAAGCAACCCAATTAAAAAAAAAGTCTTACAGATCTGAATAGAGAGATCAAAAGGAGAAATAAAAATGACCAAGAAATACCTCAACAAATGCTCAATATCTTTAGCAATTCATTCTCTGAAGTCCAAGTTTAATGTCCATTCTCTGCTCCTATTGCGTTGTGTAAAACAGAAGAACAACCTAGCCCCTGGCCCAGATGCAAGGCGAAAGCAGGAAGGGAAGGCTGGAATCCCCGATACTGCAGATGAGCATTCTCCATGCTTCTCACAGATGGCTTCTCTCATCTCCTACTCTCATCACCTTGAAAGCATAGCAAGGCCTGCCCTAGTCTTCCTGAAGGCCTTTAGAGACTATGCTTTGCCATTTTGGCTATAAACCAGCTCCTTGCTTGAAATCTAAACATATATGTTTCATTGAATGCTTAAACAGTCAGATCAATATGAGTGGAGAAGGAAGTGATTTACAATTCAACTGGTTTTTTTTTTAGCAGCTAAAGTTTACCACCCCAACATAATATTTATATTAATTACTTGGGAAGTTCATACAATGCACTCTGATCATACTCACTTCCCATTCCTCCCGGGTCAACCCTCCCACACTCGCACCACTGTCCCCAAAAGAAATAATATAGCAAGTATAATTTGTGTTGCTTATATGCTCATTGGAGCATGGTCAAGTTCCCAGAGGCCATCCCCTTAAAGATAACTCAGTCCTCCCCACCCGACCGTCCTACCAGAAGCCATCAACTGTGAAGAGCTACACTTCAGCATCTCCATCACAATTTTTAAGGACTCTCTTTCATACCTTATAGTCTAGATATTACTTGTAGTCAGAAAGCATATGTCTACCACATTTTGGCATCCTAATGATTAGGCAATAGGACAAAACCAACTTTAGTTAGTTTATCTGCACAAATTTGCTTATTTAGAACTATGTCCTAGCAGAGAGGCATCCCAAAGTGTGAGTAAAGTTTATCTCTTCTCTTTGTATCAGGTGGGGACCTCATATGACTTGAGAGTCAGGAAAACCTAGATCACAACTAGAATTCAGCCATGGCAAAGAGTTGATGATTTGGGGAAATCCTATAAACTCAATCTCACTTTGGTTCTTTGTGTGTTCAGACAACCTGTGTTAGAGGGGTCTTTATAAGACCCCAGATCCAGTGTTCCCTGGCTTATTGCAGTCAACAAGGAGAGGTTTATGGCAGCTAAAAAAAAGGGATTGTGTGCTGCTTCAAGATGAATTTCAGTGCTTTTAATCTTGAGTAATTTTTATTCTTTCATTTCCATTCATGCTTGATTTAAATTTGGATGACAGTTTCTTATATCTTATTCAATTAAAGATCTCCCTATTCTTAAAACAACATTTAACAAAGGCTAGGTTTAATTTTTGTTTCAAGCTCACTGTTAGGCACAAAGAAAGATAATGATACTTTATTCTCAAGCTTAGAAAATAGTAATTTTCCAGCCTCAAAGAAAGAAAAAACCGAGATTAGGTGTGACATTTTGAGTGTGCAATTGGAGCTGGTAGAGCCTTGCAGCACTCCCCCGCCCCTCCGGCCCCTGGCTCTTAGAACGTCCCCTTAGGCAGCAACAAACCTAGTTCTGCTCTTTCTTCCCCTCTTTGTATGCTCAAAGCTCGGTTCCTTGGGCTTTGCCAGAAACAACTACAGTTAACAAAGATGAAAATGTCTGCTAAAGGCAGAATATATTGTTCACCTAGAGAAACACTGGCGTTTAAAACGCGGTTCCAGAAGTGGTGAGTAACTGGTGCTGGAAGATTTTCAGTTGGCTGTGTGGTTTTTTAAAAAAAATGTTTTATTAGTTCTTTGATAGTTCATTTAATATATTTACCTGCCTTTCCCAACTCTTCCTACATTCAACCTCCCATTCCCAATTTTTGAAAACTGTCAAGTCCAATTTGTACTGCCCATATTCTTTTGGGTATGGGGCTATGTACTAGATTGTAGCCTCCATACCAGGGTCACATCCTTAACCAAAACTTGGCCCTGGGCTGTGAGTAGCCATTAATTGTCAGTAGCTCCTTAGTTAGGGGTAGGACTTCACACCCCCTCCTCTCTCCGTGCTTCTCCTTGCTTGAGCACGCAAGGTCATCTGTAAACTATAAACCTCTGTGAATTCATACATACAACTGCCTTGTGCCTGGAAAACAGCGTTACTTTGCAGTCATCCACCACCTTGACTGTAATCTTTCTACCCCATCTTTCACAGTGATCCTGAGTCTTGAGAGGCTGGGGTGTTATATAGATGTCCCATGTAAGGCTGAATGTCTCAGACCCTGCCTTGTATGAACGAAGCTCAGGAGCAGGCCGAGAAGCACAAGAAGCAGGTTAGTTGTCTATACAGAAGTCTTTCTCTCGGTGTGTGTGTCTCTGTCTCCTCTCTCTCCTCTTCCCTCCCTACCTCCTTCTCACCTATCACCCTCTCTTTACCCTCTCACCACATTCCTCCCTGTGTGTGTGTGTGCGCGCACTGTCTTGAAAAAAAATTCTTGCTACAATTATTTTTCTATTTCATCTGTAAGACAGCCCGTGAATGGAACTGCTCTCCAAGTAGATTACATCTGCCCTATTTGGGGGACACTGTTGGCCAATAGGTGTCAGAGAATGATTTTTCTTATCACTGACAGCCCTTTTATTGATGCAGCCAGCAATAGCCAGGTTGAGAAACATTGTTTATTCATGGTCCAGATGCATGGTGCTATCTAGTTAGACGCAGATGTCTGTCTTCCTAGATACAATCTTCTCACAGCGCCTAAACCAACATTGGGTTAGGATACTGAATTCCACAAAATTCAGCCCTTATTATCTCTACTCTTTTGGGAAATCAAGCCTCTTATCCCTCTCCCAGCCTCAGCTCTACAAATCACAGAGGGAGCAGCTTTAAACAATCAAATAAAACAGGAATGTATTTGCAATTGTAAGATTCCATCCATCCTTTACCAGGATTCAGGAGGTCTCTAAGAATTTTGTCATAAGAATCCCTAACCACAGTTGAATCAAAACAAACCATTGCTAAAGAATTTGACTGGGAAAAAAATGCAGAGAACTAAAGTGACAATAATCAGTGGAGTGAGGACGAGGTAAATTGAATAAATGTCAGTAGATTTTAGGTTGCTGTGTTTTTAAATTATTTATTTTACCATTATTATTATTTTATGATAGAGAAAATGAATCCTCAAGGAAATACATGGTAAGATACTACCTGATTATTAACTGCTGGCAGAATTTAATTTAGACTAAGCAGGCAGAGTATTTCTGTTGAGCTTCACTAATGATCTTAGGTAAAGAGGAGGATGTTCAAATGCCCTTCACTCATGTTCTGCATTAAGCCAAGAAAAAGTCTAGGTTTGAGCTTTAGGTTTGCTGTGTGATATTAAAGCCCCTAGGTTAGTAAGTAAGCTTGTACTAACAATAGTTTGGTTATGCTTCAAGAAGACATGTTTGATTTCTATAGATGATTGGTGCTTACCCAGGGCAGAAACAACAGCTGGCAGGAAACCCTTCCCTAAATTCCTTGTAAATAGTGCTCCCTTGGGTTGCATAGGTACATACCTGCTGGAGGCAGAGTCAGTGCAAAAATACTATTTATGCTGCTTTAGTTTATTATATGATTTTATTTATGATTTCTTAGCAAAAATAATTTTAACTCAATGATTTAAATAGAAAATGAAGTGAAGAGAAATTGCAATATTTTATTTAAAATAATGCTTTTATTATAACAAGAACCATTATAATACCTTGAAAATGAAGAATGTCTAATTGAACTCGGGTGATGATTCAGCAGGTAGGCACTTGTTGTCAAGTTATAAACCCTGAGTTCAGTCCCTGGGGACACTCATGATAGAAGGAGAGAATAGATTCCTACGAATTGTCCTCTGACCTCTACATGTGGGTCTGGGTACAGGTGCCCCCAATCAATCAATCAATCAATCAATCAATCAATCAATCAATGTAATAAGAATGTACACTTTTCTACTTGACTGCTTTTTTTGTTGGTATATTAAAAATTCCTTTAATAAACCATTCTTTATGGATGGTACTTTTACAAAGCCTGGCAGGAGCAGAAGCATTTTAAAGAAAGTATGCCCATTCCTTTTGCTATCAATCAGACTGTTGAAATGAAGGATTCCAGAGAATTAAACTTTCACCAGGCATAAAACACTAAAGCCCTGGTGCTCGGCAGAGGAGGAAGTTGCCTCCCAGAAAGAGATTTCACACAGTCTTGACACTTTACAGACCTCCCTTGTAGTACACGTTGGAGCCGGCCACTGTGGTTTATAATACAACAGATTACATAATTATTATTATGTATTATTATTTTTTTGATTTTAGTCTATTTTAACCATTCTCCTCTCTCTCATTGTCTCTGCTTACTTCTCCTTCTTTCTCTTCCTCCCTACCTGTCTACTTGTTCTTGCCCACTATGTGTGCATGTGTGTGTGTGTGTGTGTGTGTGTGTGTGTGTGTATGATTCCCCTTCCCTGCTAGTTCTTTGAGAATGTTGTGCAATATAGTTTGGTCATAGTTAGCATTCCCCAAGTCCTTCCAGGTTTACCCTTTCTTCCCTACTAAACTCATCTAATTCAGTTTGTGTTACCCAAAAATCAGGCCTGTCCCAGAGAAAGGTTGGCTCACCAGGAGTTACACTCTTTAAAGATAATTGCTATCAGTTGCCAGGAATTCCTTTGCTAGCGGTAGAACTTTGTTCATAAACACTCTCTTCCCCGTGCTGGGCTTTGTTTGGTTTGAGCTTGCGTCAATTTTTGTATCTGCTCTGTTGTATTTGGAAAGTGTGGTTTCCTTATAGTCAACCACTACAGTAACAGGTGTTCTTATGGCATTTGCCTAATAATTTGTTTCGTTTGCTCTCCCTTCACCCAACCTTTCCCTCTTGCTTTGCCCCACCAACCAGCTCCTACATTTACACCCTTTGTCCCCTGTGTCCCCCTCCACTTCAGGTTGAATGTGTTCTCTGGTCATCACACCCTTAGCTTCCTCAGAATATTGTTTCCCCCACTACAGCCCCTTTTCTAGCTTCATGGTCCATTCTGCCCTCGTTCCCACTGATTGTACACACATAAAATCATAAGATAATATCTCCATGTCAGAGGGAACATGTGGTGTTTGTCTTTCTCAGCCTGGGTTACCTCACTTAATATAATATTTTCCAGTTCCATCCATCTTCCTCCAAATCGCTTAATGCCATGAAAGAAGCACATGATATTTTAAGTGGAGCATCCACTTCAGTTGCTAAATCTAGTGAGATTATTGTTGTCATTTTTTGCAAGAAGAGATGTGACAGAGTGAGTATTTATGGATTTTTTTTCACTTATTTTCAGAAGTTATCTAATTAAACTCTTTCCTGAATCTTATATAAAATCCTTTCAAACATAATAATCATTTAATATACCTACATTTTGTGTAATTTAAAACTATACAGAATGGGATAATATTCCAATGTTCAAAGTATTCAATTAAAAAAAAGGAAGCTATCATAACAGCATGCTATATTATAAATATCAATAATGACGTTTTATGCTTATTATCCTGTGTGCAGAGAGGAACTGCCTTCATGGTACGGATTATCTAAAGGCAACTCTTAATCTGTATCACTGGCAAACTATTCTATAGTAAGCTTGCTATTGTGCTAACAAAATCTTTCACAGAGGCAAAATATTGAGTAAGGAACTTTGTATGTGGGGTAACTAACAACCATTGAGGAAAGTAAAATTTGCTTTAATGAAGGTTTTCCAAGTAGATAATTTTGAGGTGAATCTCTGAGACAGCTCCATCAGGCCATGTCCCTAGTAGGATCACATAGAACTCCATAAATATGGAGGATATACTCATTTTTTTCAGAGAGGAAATTAATTTGGTCTTTATTGCTCTTACATGAAATTATTCCAAACAAGATCATATTCCAACGAATATAATTTAAGCCAAATATTCTGTACATCCCCAAGTTTGAAAACAGCTGGTGACCAGTCACTTAATCAAACCTTTCTGAGTATTTAGAGTAATTTGATTAAGTGACTCAGGCTTTTTCTTCTCGAGTTGGGTATTTTCTCCCCTTCCTGCCTGCCATAGCATCCAGTTCTTTAATCATCTTCTGGACCATCTCTAAAGAGTTCCAGTCTTTCATGAGTCAGTCTACTTGAGAAAGCCCTCCAGCTGCTAAGAAACACAAGAGGATTTGTGTTTAGTTGTCATAGCCTTTCCAACCTCACGATATATATATTTTTTGTAGACTCTTGGCATGAGGACAAGGTGACCATGATGCCGCCAGAGGAGTTTTTCTGCTTTCCTCTCACTTTTACAGTGTTTGAATGAGAATGTGGTTTACCAGTGAGTCAGATACCTTAACTAAGAGTGCAGACCAGACACAGAGTTGACAGTTTAGTTCCGTTCATGTCTAGAAATTCTCCATTGCCAGGTTTTCACTCGGTGCTAACAATCTTAACTTTGCTAGATGTCATATGTATGAAGCACATCCAAAAACGTATCTCATTTTCCTTTCTTATACATTGTATCTTGAATATAGTTCAAGCTTCTTATCTGATAGCATAATTTTATATAATATACTTATTGAGGAATTAAAACTCAATAAGGTGGAAATAAAGTGAATTTGCTTACTACTAGAGACAGGAGTCTAGCAGGAGAGATAAATTGGCATGGGATGATTGCCATACACATTGATAAGTAGAGATGCTATCTGAATTGTTGCAGATAATTATAAGGGCTAATTATATGGAATGGATAACATGGAGGAGCTGTTGTTAACTTATTCACTAGACAGAAGAAATGCCTTCTCTGCATAAGCAACAGATTGGCCTAGAGTCTGAAAAGACCACAAAAGGATACTTAAAATTTCAACTTGTTTAATATAGAATTAAAACATAATAGAAAAAACAGTGATACATATATATGGTAGTGAGTGGAAACATGGTAAATTCATATATTGTGAAAATACTGGGAAATCATTGTCATTAATAGAGTAAGAGTGTGATGAGTAGGGTTGATTTTCAATAAGATTCTTGGTATTCATGAATAAAATTTACTTAAATATAAAAATTATTTGAAAAACAAATAGCTTAGAAAAATTAAAAACTTTTTGAGAAATGAAAGACAGACTATTTTAGGAGAAAATATACAATTTGACAGATCCGGAGAACAACACTTAAAGGTGACTCTAAAGTTGAGTTTAGGTTGTAAAAAGATAGTGACACAGTTACAGAAACAGAAAACCAAAGGACAAGAGACTCTTTCAGCTCTTAAGAGCCAAAGTCCGATTTTAAATAAAAGGTGAGTCAAGATCATAAATGAAGGAATATCTAAATATTTTCCTAAAATTTAACAGCCATGAGAAAGTTAGAAAGGTTATTAACTTGAGAAGATGGAATGTAAAAATGAGTTGAAAGGCTGGTAGATTTTGTTTGTTGGGAACACAATGCTCATAGAATATGGGGTAAAGAAGAAACAGCATAAAGACAAAAACTAAGGAAATAAGAGACAAGGAACTCTGAGTTGCAGATGGTTGGCGTAGCAGAAACCAAGGAGTTCAAAATAGCTGTAACAACTACATTGAGGGGGTTCAGAAAAAAGGGACAAAAAGAAGTGAAGAAATAAAATTTCAGCAAAGAAATAAAACTATAAAACATAACCAATATATGTTAGAACTGAAAACCTTTAGAAATCAAATATGTCATCGATATCATACTAAACATTGCATAAAAGCAATCAATAGCAAAAAATGTTCCATGAACTTGGGGATGGTTTAATAGAGATTATCCAAAATGATTTAACCTAATAAAGAGAAAAAAATTGGCAAACACTGAAAAGAGGAACATAGAAGCATCTGGAAGAACAGTCATTTAAAATGTGGAGAATGCAAACCTGTTAGTCCAAGAAGTTCAGCAAATCTCAAGGAAGACAGAAAAGAAAAAAATCAAACATAGGTGTGTTGAAGTGAAATTTCATGGAAAAGAACAATTATTAGTTACTGATTTCTTGATTCTTTAGTGATTTACTAAAAGTACAGCTTGGACTGCCTGCTCACCAAACATGAAGTCACTTGCTGCCTGGGACAGAATGACATGGAGGAATAGTTGAAACATTGTGTCATGGCTGTTTTCAAAGTCCTGACTGCCATGTCCACACGTTAACATCTGTAAACCATTGCTTTCTTGCCTGTCCCATGTTGGAGTTTTAGAGTATAAAATGAGAATACAGACTGGACCTGGCACTGAAGCCTTTCAGGAAATATCCTGGATTCAGTCTTTTAGGGACATCTCTTATCCATTCTCACTGGTGATGGAGTGCTTATTCTGTGAAGATTCCAGTAAATGTGAAAACCAAAAATATAGATGAGATCCTTGAAGCAATCAAAGGAAAAAAGAACCCTATGGTATGAGGGTAGTCATGCTAACATCAATTACTCTCAAGCAAAACATTGTTACACAGAGTGCAATGGACTGAGCTTCTTTCAGGGACAAAGAAAAGAATACAAGTGTAGAACCCTTTAATCAGCAAGAAAAATACCTTTGGAAATGAAGATGAAACAGCGACATTCCAGGAAGGACTGTTGAAACCTAGAAATGGTCACAGATGCTTTATTTAAGAGATTATGTTTTGGGGGAGGGCAGCAGGGTAGCACACACCTTTAATCACAGCACTTAGGAGGCAGGGACAGGTGGATCTCTGTGAGTTTGAGGGCGCCTGGTCTACAAAGTGAGCTTCAGTACAACCAGGTCTGTTAAACAGAGAAAACCTTGGATTGAAAAGCAAACAGGAAAGAAAACACAAAAAGAGAATGTTTTTCTTTTAAAATGTTTCTATTGTTTGTAAAAAAGCATTTGACTGAAGCAAAATGAACAACGTTATGTTATGAGATACCTAAAACAGCGAACTATTTGAAATAATATGGTAAAATAACCAGCAAAAATAGTAACTAGGCTAAAGAGGGCATGTGGAATTGTGTATTTGTAGCCCTCCCATAGTCTAAATGAAGTGGGTTAATAATAATACAAACCAGACAGATCGTGCACACACATTGGAGTCTGAAATACAACAATACAATAACATAAGGAATTGCGAACAGATTTCCAGTTAAGCAGGTAAGACAAGAATGCCAAATCTCTCAGTCTGACAGAATGCTTGAAAGGAATAAAGGACAGTAACAACTTTAATAACTCTGTTGACTATAAGTGGTATAACAAAAGGAAGACATGGCCCGGACTGCTTTCACAAGCAAGTCCCAACTGTGTTAATTGTAGGAAGGAAAGCACAATGTTGAAAGAAAAAAATTGAACATGACATACTGTACAACACCACGTGATATGCGGAGTTTCGTGTCTCCAAGTGTCAGAGAGAAACACATTAGATGAAGGATTTACTTTGCTCTCAGTTTCAGGAGTTTCAGTGCATCAGCACTTTGCTCTGATGTTTTGATCATGGTATAAGGCAGAATATCAAGGTAACTGGAGCATGTGACAGAGGTTGCATGACGCATGGTGAAGAGAATCAGAGACAGAAAGACATAGAATCTCTAGAGACAACATATAGTCCCCAAGAATATGTTACCCAGGAACCTACTTCCTCCCTAAGCCCCGCATCTGAATGTTTCTGCTCCTCATAATGTCACAATGTTGTGACTTCATCTAGTGAGTTAATCTATTTATTAGTTCAGAAACTTCGTGATTGATTCAATTGCTTTTCAATGATTGGATCTACATCTACCTTTTGAGGGAACATTGTATATCTAAAGCATACCATGTAAGGAAATGATACGATTCTATTACCGTGAGTAAGTTAACTTATCAATGGCGTGTTACTATAGGCACAGAAAGACAAGACAAAACCTAGGAGGACTAAGCTTTCATTAAGACAAAACGCTCTTAATTGGCTACATATTTACCAATGGAGGTCAGGGTACTTCCGTTACGCAGGTGACAGAATTACAGTGATGGAGTCTCAGGGATGAGTTCATGTGATGACTGGTGATGCCTAGAAATAACACACAGGCAATGTCTGGGTCCTAAGATGCCCTGCAGCAGGAATCTTTGTCTTGAGAGAAGTGATATAACACAGGCTCCATATTTGGAAAAAGGCAACCCTGGACACAACACACAGTTCCTTGGTCTGGACTCAGAGACTGTGAGGATTCAGGGTTCTCCAGGAGCAAAGATTCTAGGTCTCTGCAGTTTTAATAGAGGCCATTTGACTGCCTTGCACTTAGTTTTTCCTTTCAGGAGACATCCTTCCTTGTTCCAAGGTATTTGTAATGGAAGAGTTGGCTCAGCGGTGACAGAGAATTTTGTTTCCATCTCTGTGCAACCATTCTGAGTCTGCGGGATCCAGAGAGGCTTTGTCACTGTTGCTGGGCCTTGCAGCATGCTTCCTCTGACACCCCAGTGGAGAACAAGTGTATTTTCACCGAGCCATCTCTGGCAGGGGCATGGGCACACTGCATCGCTGGGAAGACATATTGCCCTTCTGCCCAGCAAGTCACAGGGGTTGTTTTGCTTAGAATTGTAAGCATGCTAGCTAAATGTTTACTTTTTAGACGTATTTTTCAAACTTTAAGGGAAACACCAAGATCAAATAAAAGTCATAAGTTCTTAATTAATAGAAGAGAGACAGCAGAATACCCCAATACAACAAGCCAGGGAAAGATATTTCAAAACACATTCTTAGAAAAAAAGTCACGGAAGAAAGAAAAACAATAGAATAAAGTGCAGGACTGTAGACAATATCACCACTGACACTGAAGACAACTAAAGGGTCTATTTTCTCAGCCAAAGACTTTACCTTCACCATACCAAGTCTATCTAAATAATCCTAGGTGTCGTAGTTGTTTAAGAGGTGATTAAAATAATTAGGAATGCTCTATAATAGCAGCACTGCTTTTAATCTGAAGTAATTATTATAATAATTTTCAATTATATCTTATTTATTTAAATAATTCAGTTATAAAATGGTTTTGCATTAGTCACAAACTATTTTAGACAGCCATTTTTAGCTTAAACTTTTTGTTCTCTATTTTCTAGATATGCAGCCTTTTTACTATCTACTTGTTTATGCATTTTCAGGATAATACCTTTTATGCAGAACTATTTGTCTGTAACTGGCAACTTTATAGAAAGTTTCCTACAAACCTTTTTGTTTCTTTCAATTATTATCAAAATATCAACTTTAGTATTGAATGAGAGTTATCTATAGGTGAGTACATTTCAGTAGAATAGCAAAGAATTTTTAAAAAATTCAATATTCATGCTTTAGAATTGCAAAAGTAAAAAAATGAACAAACACATACACCAAAAGCCAACCAACCAAATAAACAAAGACACCCCAAAACAAAACCCCAACCTTCCAAATAGGAGAATTCGTTTGGATACAAAAGTTTAAAAAGTTAGTTGAGTTTATCCGGACTTTTGAGCATCAGTTTCCTTCTTGAGGTTGTTGACTTTCAGCCCAATGTGATTTTTATTTGATTCAAAAGAACCTGGAGAACTTTTCTGTTGAAGAACAAAGTGCATACAACATGCACCAACTTCTTTCGAATCAATGTTTACCCTATCACTAATACCGTCTCGTGGTTTGTTTTAGGCAAACATTGAAAAGTACCACTGTGATTTTAATTATCTTAAAAATTCTCATTTCTTTCCAAGAATATGAATGAAATTCACTAGGAAAAAACATATTCCTAGAATAAAGCTTTGCCTCATCAGTTTTGCAAAGTAAATCTTGGATTAAAGATGGTGAATTCACCTCACCAAATGATGCTCACATAGCTAACACATAGTGGGCAATGCTTAATTTAATTTGTTGTTGGCTATACTCTAGGTAATAATAAAAAAAACAGCTGGGTGCATGATGGAGCAGCTCTCTGTTCTTTTCAGAAACATTTATCTTATGTCACGAGGCATGGGAAATGTATTTGTATTCCTTGGAGAAGCTGATTCTAATCAAAGTCAAAGGGAATGGCAATCTCTGATCTAAACACATGGTTAGAACTATGTCATATCAAGTTTGGGGGCTTAAGAAGAAGCCTAGGCAATTGGGAACATGATTAAAGATGAAAGGAATTGGGATTATTTGGTTTGGAGAAAGCACGATTGGGAATTGACAGACCATGAGTCTTTAAACATGACATTCTTATTTGAAGACTGCCGAGCAGCTGTTCCTAGCCCCAGTACGTTCTGCCTGTAAGAAGGTTATTAAAATAGCAGCAAGAGAAATAAAGAACAGATCAAGTAAAGAACTTAACAATTCTAGTGTAAAAATATTGAGGTTTAGAAGAAAGAAATATATATATATATGTATATATATATCCCTATTATATTCTTTATATACCTATTATAAGTTTAATAGTTTAAGGAGCTTGCATCCAGCCATGTGAGTCTCAAAACAGAGAGACTGCACAATTATTCTTAGTAATGTATTCATGGCATTCATTCATTTGGATTGAGGGAAAATGTTTATTATCATAATAATATAAATCACAAGGTGATTTTTATGTGACCTAAAGCAAAAGACAGCAAGAAATAATGGCTGCCAGAGTGTCTATTTTCCTTAGAAACCATCACACTTTTCCTCAAATTAAGCTGAAAATGGAATCTTGGCAATATATGCTATGATTCTCTTATTCCATGCTCATAATAAAAAGGTATTTGACAGAATGAGGGAAAGGCATTTCAATGTTCTCCCGATGTTCCCACATTTTTCTTTGTGGCTGTTACTATCTGAAATAGCTATGAGTTAGTGGAATCTCTGTAGTTGAGATGTTCCTTAACCAGAAGAAACAGAGCTGGCTTGAAACAAAGATAAGGCAAATCAGAGACAATGCAAGTTCACCAATAAAAGTTCAGCATCATAACAGAAAAGAAGGGTTCCGATGAGAACCAAAGTGGAGACTACAGCATAAGTGCATTACCTGAAAAGCTTGCCATCATTTCAGGGTGGACATTCTCTGTACTTGTGCTTGTGTAAATTAAAAAAAAATGCAACAAAAACTAGCTAAATAATTTCAACGGGAAAATTACATAATTTTGTCTTGTATAATTTATGTAAGGCAAAATATGTCCATTTATATGTTCACTTCAATGAGATTTAACAAGCATACACAATTATGTAGCCATGCAGACCATGGAGAAATAGAACTATTTTTGTCAGTTTGATTTTTTTTGTGTAGTGTCTATGTGTGTGTGTGTGTGTCTGTGTTGAATGTAGGTGCACAAGGCATAGTGCAAATGTAAATCTTTAACTGCATAGATTTTTGCTGTTTTACTTGAAAAAATTAAACCTTTTAACAGGCAGTAACATCATTTGTTGACAAGGAGAAAACTTATTTGTTGACAAGGTGAACCATCAGTTCCTCTATCTATCTGTAACACTTTAAGAAAAGGCATACAGTAAACATTGTTGGAGTTTCCAGGGCCAAAATCCAGTTCTATTTCCTCTGTGATCTCAAGGCTCACTTGTAGACTGGACTGTTGGTTGTATCATAGATAATTGATCACAATGCTACTTCATGCAGTTTTATACCTACTTATAGTAGAAGCATAAGTTTGAAACAAATTGTGGCTAAAGGCAAGCATTCCTAATTCCTTTCCTAAACTCCATAAGCAATTCTATCATGCATCAAAGCAAAGGGTACATTCTCAGAACTTCTATTACTGCACAGCTCTCCCCATGATAAAAAGTATTGTGAGTTGTATAGATATGGATCAGCACATTGAGACACAAACTCAGAATATCAGCGACGTTTCCTGAAAATTAGATATTATCCAATTCAAACGCATACTTAAACCTCTTAACTGAACTTGTATAGAAGTGTGTGTGTATTTATTTAAGACTTTCCTCTATGTTTGGTTGCTATATTTATGGCTGCCTTCAAATATATTTTTCATGAAAGTACATAGCCAGTGAGATGTTCTACAATGTGAGTTCAATCACCATTCTACAAGCTGAAATTCACTGCTCCGCTCATTGTCTCCACATGGAAGTGGGTAGCTTGGCGTGGGGGTCTTGGAAACAATGTTTTATTTGCTTTTAATTTGACTCATCTTCCATTCAACTTGAAAAATTCTCTATGTCATTGGCATTTCCAAAGACATTTCTTCAAAGTTTCAAAATTTCACATCAGCTTTCCAAGAATACTGGTGGAGAACACAGAATTTTTGTCAGGTGCTCTCACTAATCTGAAACCTGAGAAAATTTGATCCAGAAGAAAAAAAATTCATTTAGATGCATATCTGCATTAAAATGTGTCTGTATTTAAAGCAATAATCCCAAGGCCACATCAGCTATTTTAAATCATCATCAAGCTTTAATCCGTAATATTGTTATATCTTCTTTCTGTCTTTTTTTTGGGGGGGGGATGCATTTTTTTTATTAAAAGAAAAAAAAAGAAATTCCTGCCTCCTCCCAGCCTCCCATTTCCCTCCCCCCACTCTTCTCCCCCTCCCTCTCCAGTCCAAAGAGCAGTCAGGGTTCCCTGCCCTGTGGAAAGTCCAAGGTCCTCCCCCCTCCATCCAGGTCTAGGAAGGTGAACATCCATACTGGCTAGGCTCCCACAAGGCCAGAACATGAAGTAAGATCAAAACCTAGTGTCTTTGGCTTCTCATCATCCCTCATTGTTCGCCATGTTCAAAGTGTCCGGTTTTATCCCATGCTTTTTCAGTTCCAGTCCAGCTGGCCTTGGTGAGCTCCCAATAGATCAGCCCCACCGTCTCAGTGGGTGGGTACACCCCTCGTGATCCTGACTTCCTTGCTCATGTTATATCTGGGTGCCATGTCTGACTTACCTCAGCATTCAAGAGGATGAGGCAAGAGAACAAATCTCGATTTAGAGCCAAAATGGGCTACGTAATGAGTTTCAGCCATCTTGAATACAGTGTGAGACCCCCGATCTACTCCCAACCCCCCTTTCAAAGACAGAAAGAAGAATCTTGGGTTGGGAGTGGATCAGGGGTCACACACTATATCCAAGATGGCTGAAACTCATTACGTAGCCCATTTTGGCTCTAAATCGAGATTTGTTCTCTTGCCTCATCCTCTTGAATGTTGAGGTAAGTCAGACATGGCACTCAGATATAATGATTAATTCTATGTACTTTTAACCTTTTATGTTATGGAGGATTGGTTCTGATTACTCATGATGTAGAGAACCATTTATTTTATACAATACTTAAAATAATTCACTGCATACAGCAGAACCTCAGTTAATAATTAAATCTAAGAAGTCCTATGAACACCAAAGAAATGGCAGACAAGGATCATTGAAGGAAAGGAAGGACAGTATGAAATATTACCAACCTTTCAAAAAGTATACTTTAACTTTTTCTAAAGGGAGTCATTTCCTAAATTAGTTTCAAAAGACTCACTGTTTTAGATAAATGCAAATAAAAGAACTTGTATGAAAATAAAGAAGTACAATTATTAAATGCTACTTGTAACTGTTTCTATAAAAGAGGTAAAAAAGTTTTATACATCTTTAGGATGAGATGTATAATAGACTTAATGTTACAATACTTAAAATTTTACAACAAGCAAGTGCCCTGCATTTGACAAAGAACAAAACTTTTAAGAACAGTATAAAATGGGATGTTGCTGCTGTAGGGAATATACCGATCTCTTCAGGAAGATTTACAGCTATGAGACTTACAACAACGTCTCCTCACACTGGAACAATGTTAGGGTAAAGATAGAAGTCGTTATCATGTAGTAACCAAGGAGAGAAGAAAGTGTCCTCCACGATGTATGCTGTTAGGCATTTTGGCCTGAACTTCTGAATGCCTGCAAAAGCACACAGATATGGAAGTGCCCCTGAATGATAAGAGGGTATCTTTCTAACAGAAATCATATGAGAGATGGGATGTCACAGCCAGGAGCTCCACCCTCATGTTTGGCATATCAGTTTAGTGCGGAAATAAATGTCTCAAGTGCTTTCCAGAGGAATGGAAATGAAAAAGCCAGCAAAGGGGGTAGAATTACATGAGATCCAGATGAGTAGGATAAGATTTCTGTGTTGCTCATGAGAATTCCTCCACTATCACCAGGCTGTGGAAAGAAACAGTGTGGGCAAAGTTCACGGGCAAATTTTTTAAAACCAAGTTTTCATTGAAACATAGGCATTGCTAACTCTCAGCCTAAATATTGAAATATCTCAGAAGAGATGCATTCAAGTTCTGAGAAGGACAAGAGACCGTGATTACTCTCTCAAGAATTCACTCTGTGAAACTTCTCAAAATAATGACATTAGCTTTCAAAATATACAAAATTGCAAACAGTAGGTGCGTTTGATTTTTAAAGATTGCTATACAAACTCAGTATCTAGAAGAGGTTATCTGTAACATGACCCATGCTCTTCACCCCATTCACAACCTGCCTGTTCTGAGAGAGAATTCATGTCACACTCAAGTTACTACAGAAGTAAGAACACGTACATCTCCAAGGAAGACTGCTTTATCCCAAAATATCTTACCTGTAATCCTTTCATTTCTACTAGGGCAGTATAGTACATCCCAACTTCCAGTGGTCCCACAATATTGAAGCCTACTAGCGAACAGAGAGGTTTCAGATGAACAAGCACATGCCTTTTCCTTATAATCATGGATTTGGGTGAAAATGCTGCCAGAATACAGGTGAGTAGTGGAAATATAGGGAGGAACTAACATCATTAGGAAGATTTTTGGACTTCTAAGTGTGTCATAAATTCTAGTCTTAATGAGGCTTTCTAGCAGAAAAGGCTACATATAATATTTATAAACTATTACTTGTAGTAATCTAAATCTATGAAATCAAAAATAAAAGCAATTATTAAAACATAAGCCCAGAATTTGAAAACGACTGGAAATACACACGCCTTCAAAACAAACAGGGCGAGAGCAGTCATTCCCACATGAGTCCCAGGAAACAGGTGTGAAGTGTGGAGTCTTGGCATCTCAAAGAAAGGGGAGAAATAAGTGACCATCTCAGTTTCTGTCTTCTCTAGAAATCTCAAAAAGAAAACAGAAGAGGAGAATATATATCTTTCCGCATATGTATTAAAATGCTGTCCAATCTATGAAACTGAAAGTTTGCTTGGATGGTTTTATTGCTGGATATTGTTCTCATATTTTCAGCAAGGCCAAAAAAAATTGGATCATGTAGTTTGTTGACTCTTTATTCTGACCAATGTGAAAATCTGGCAGATGGTGACATAACAGATCCTAAATTTGACATGTAGGTATGTTATAAAAGGATGTATAGGAAGAAGTAGGTGGTAACATGTGATGCAGGCAGATTGGATGATTCCCACTAATTCTGGTATCCATACTTGCCGTTGGGATGTTTTGGTAGTGTAACCATGTGGGATTTTGTGACTGTTGTCCCCAGTAATAATTTTATTTATGTCTCCACAGCTCTTAACATGTAAAACAAGCCAAGAAATATTAATCATGACAAAGAAATATTTCAACACAGTCAGAATTTAAAATTCGAGCTATTGGCTTTTAAGTTGCAAAAGTCAAGGTTCTTTAGGAAGATTGCAGAAGACACAGCTCAAACAGCTTCTTTTCCTCCTACCCACAAGTAACCACACTGACATACTATGGGAGACAAAGGAAGGTTGAAGGTAGTGTTTAGTCTTATGCCTGCATGCCTCTGAGAAGCAGCTTTGTGGCAGTAGACTTGGGCTAGGTATGCCCACTTGGAAGATAAAATAGAAATAATGGGTACATTAGGAACTTGCCCATTTCTTTAATTTTTCTGTCAGTGCAAATGTATTACTAAATATCACTATATATCATAACTTTATTGCAAAAAATCATAGAAGAGAAAGGAAAACAGCAAGAGAAAAAAAGTCAAAAAGGGACACAAATGATTAAGGAATTGGTCTTCATATGAAGGTCTGAAATTCCAAAACCTGCAGGTCAAGCCAGCATATTTAGGGAATAGCTGATGTTGTACCTCAAGTCCAAGGGCAGCCTAGAAGCAGATTGAAAGCCATTGTTTCTGAAGTCTGTATCTTTTTTTTTCTTTTTTTGAAAAACTTTTTGCCTCCTCCCCACCTCCCATTTCCCTCCCCCTCCCCCCCACTCTTCTCCCCTCCCTCTCCAGTCCAAAGAGCAGTCAGGGTTTCCTGCCCTGTGGGAAGTCCAAGGTCCTCCCCCCTCCATCCAGGTCTAGGAAGGTGAGCATCCAAACAGGCTAGGCTCCCACAAAGCCAGTTCATGCAGTAGGATCAAAACACAGTGCCATTGTCCTTGTCTTCTCATCAGCCCTCATTGTCCGCCATGTTCAGAGAGTCCGGTTTTATCCCCTGCTTTTTTCAGTCCCAGTCCAGCTGGTCTTGGTGAGCTCCCAATAGATCAGCCCCACCGTCTCAGTGGGTGGGTGCACCCCTTGTGATCCTGACTTCCTTGCTCATGTTCTCCCTCCTTCTGCTCCTCATTTGCACCTTGAGAGCTCAGTCCAGTGCTCCAATGTAGGTCTCTGTCTCTATCTCCATCCATCGCCATTTGAAAGTTGTATGGTGATATGCAAGATATTCATCAGTATGGCTACAGGATAAGGCCATTTCAGGTTACTTCTTCTCAGCTGCCCAAGGAACTAGCTGGGGACATCTCCCTGGACACCTGGGAACCCTTCTAGAGTCAAGACACTTGCCAACCCTAAAATGGCTCCCTTGAAGTCTGTATCTTGAATGTTCTCCCATCATATTTCTAGGCTTAGTCCCCCTAATAGAGGCACTATTGAAGTAGAGAAACCTTTTAGACATGAGCCTACTTTAAAATCTTGAGATGGTTGAGTAATGAAGAGGACTGTTGCATCCTGGCATTTTTCTCTCCTTTTGCTTCCTCATTTGTGAGATGAGTAGTTTTCACTCTGCCCTTATACTCCAGTTGTAACATGATGCTTTGCTATAGATCCAAAGACCAGTCAAGCAGTGCTGTGGCATAATGCTCTTGTACACTGTAAAGATTTGTCACATATTAATTCAATAAAACACTGGTTGGCCAGTAGCTAGTCAGAAAGTATAGGCAGGGTTATCAGACAGAGAATTCTGGGAAGACAAAAGGTAGAGATGCAGTTGCCACCCGGATGCAGAAAAAGCAAGGTGAGGATTCCTCACTGATAAAAGGTACCAAGGCATGTGACTAAACATAGACAAGAATTATGGTTTGATTTAAGTTGTAAGAGGTAGCTAAAAATAAGTCTGAGCTAATAGGCCAAATAGTTTTTGATTAACATAAACTTCCTTGTGTTTCTTTGGGACTGAATGGTTATGCAGCCAGGAGGGACAGAAAAGTCCATCTATAAAGCAAAGACTGGAATTCTTACATTGTGAAGTAAAATTTTCTCTTGAATAAGTTGATTTTTATTTCAGACATTTTGTTATAGTGATGGAAAGCAGACAAACAATCACCCTTTACCCTGCAGTAAAGAAGTCAAACTCATGACTTGTGGATTGGGTGAGAATTGTGGATATGAACTGCAGACTCTGATGGAACAAAGAGGTTTTAGAGCAATAATCCTGCAACCAGCTGTGTACAAGCTAGCTTGAGTCAGGTGCTTCCTAGCATTCAAATTGGGAGGCCAACTACTATGCTGTACAAGCTCGTTGACATCTTTGAGAAAGGTCCCCACAGAGACAACAAGCCCTTTGGTCAACAACCAGCATCAATCAAATTGTGTGATGGAGTCTGAGTGCTGGCTTCCCAGAGGGAAGCTGTCAGGGAAGCATGGGCTTGTTTGCAGGCAATGAGAGATCTGTCTGATGTGGGACGCAACCACTAATGACCAGTAATGATTTTGATTTAATGTGCATTGTGAGACGCCTTCTTTATGACTTGGATTTTGGTAACAAGCAAGTATTTCTTTCTTGATTTTAGATAAAACAAGTTATTTATAATAAAGATGATGGTAGGGGACCCAAGCAAGTGGGTTTTTTTTAAGAAGTAGCTCAAAAGGTCTATTTTTCTTATCTCTGCTGATTTTGGAGATTGGAAGTCATCAGGAGAGAGGAATCTATTGTAAAAGGGGGATTGAATGAAATACAAAGTATGCTAAATACCCGATGGGTAAACTACCATGTAGTGTCCTGCAATGTCATGTCGTACAGTTGCAAGGACCAGCATGAAACTGACTGGTTCTGCTTGAGAATCCTGTCTCCATCAGTCCCCAAAAAGAGATTGAGCAAGTTGCTTAGTCTCTTCCTGTGTGACATTGTTGAGTGTGTTGCTTAACTTCTTTCTTCTCCTTGACTCACCCTTAAAGTGACCATAGGAATAGTATCTACTCTCCAAGGTGGATGTGAGAATAACACAGTGTCTACTATCTGTTGCTTTATTACAAAACTGAGGGGCTCCAAGTAACAATATTCATGATCTCTCACTGTGTCTCTGGGTAAGAACATGGAAGAGGTTTTGCTAAAACCTTTGACTATAGGTTGGTGACAGTGTTGCAGTCTTGTTGTGGGGGCCACTCTAGTTCATCCATTGCTGGCTGACTGGTGCTGGTTGGCAATCAGAGGCCTTGGCTTCTCTCTGTGTGGGACTCCCCGAAAGGTGTTGAAGAGCTTGTACAGCATAGTGGTTGGCCTCCCAGTAGCAAACAATGTATGAGAAGAAGCATAGGACACACACTATCCTTTTTACAGCTGGCTGCAAAATCACATAGTACCACTTTTGTTCTCTCCTCTCCAGTATACTGAGTTTACAATCTGGCACACATTTGAGGAGAAAGGGATTACAGACGGAAGTCTGTGGATTTATGGTGTATGTGAAGCCACATATGTGAAGAATGCAGAACTAAATAATGCATAAGTATATTATATATTTATCAAATAATACTCTTAAGCTGACAGCATAGTTGTTGAAGTTTAAGAATGCCTCTTACTCTTGTATACAGAATTTACTCACTATCCTGGGGCTGCTGGTTCCTGTAAACCTGATGATACCAATCTGCAGTGCTTGGGTCAATTATATAATGGGTATAGTGTTTTCATATAAGTTGTGTATATCCTCTCATGTCCTCTGAATCATCTCTGGATTGCTTATATCACTTAACACAGTGTAAAGGGTTGTAACTCTCTGATATGTAGGGAATAATGACTAGAAAAAAAACCTGCACAGGCTCAATACAGATTACACTTTTAAGAGTATTTTAGCCTGTGCCTATTTCACTCCATGTATGTGGAACACATGAACTTACAGTGCTGTCTAGGTTTTCTCATTATTGTGAAGAATTGTCTTATTAATACTAGTAACTTGTCCATAGGTGCTCTCTATATAAACTGTCAATAATGGTTATAATAAACATTCCAATGCAATAGGAATATGTATTCATATCACATTTTTTTCTAGTTTGTTGTACTGGTTAGAACCCCAGCCCAATATTGAAAGATATAGGAATATTCTTAGTTTGCCCCCAGTATTTGAGGAAATCCTTTCAAATTATGGGGTTTACTGAAAGCTTGGTCAGTGATGCATATTTTCTTCTGGACTTAGGTAAGAACTTTTCTCAAGAATGAATATTGAATTTATTTCCTGAAGCTGCTGACATGAAAAAATTCTTTTCTTCCCTCATTTCTTTTTCTCCTTCATTCACGACTCTTCTCAGAGGTAAGAATCAAGCCCAATCCGGAGGTTTCTGAGTGACACTGATCAGGACTCAGAGACCCATCATCCAAGACAGAAAACATTTGGCTAGAAATTTCTCCCAGATTCCTTTTTTAGGATTTCCCTTTGTAAGTTGTCAGTCTTGGGGCATCAAGGCTTGCACTTATTGTTAGGTGTTGTTTTCTACAGTTAGGTTTTTTTTTTTGCTTTATGTTTATTATAAATACTCTCTGGAGTAATAAATAATCGTGTATTCAAATAAGCCTCCCATTGTACAGTTTCTATGCAATCACATACACACATATTAATTTTCTCCATTCCTCAAACGAGCCAATGGATTTAAGTCCAGAGGTGAATTGGCTTCCTAGATTTCCTTTGTGGTAGATTTATTTCACTGCTCTTAACTTGCTTTGAGCGGGAAGGCGCACACATAGAGAGACCAGTCCTGCTTTTCCTCAGGGCTCCTATGAGCAAAACAACGTCACAGGGTTGGAGCCAGGTAGTGCATTAGCCTGCACGCTCTGAGGGAGAAACAAAGCTGCTCTTCATAAGCTGTCTCTGAGTAATAAGAAAATAGAGAAAGCAACTCACTTTTCTCTTTCCCCTTGGACTCGAGCTCTCTTGACCTTAAAGATTTTTACCTCTCTTCCTGTTTAGTCCCCTAGCAGGTAAGAAAGGCTGGTGGCTAGCCAACTGGAGAACTGTAGAGGCCCCTCGAAACTCACTTTCCCTTTTGACCATGTTGAAAGTGTTTTATTCACAGGCAGTACCGTGAAGTTGCAGGTGTCCAATCCTAACAAATGTGCTGACTTGACCCATTGCATCCGTGTCTCTCCTAGGAGACTGACGAGATTGACGGCTTGCTTCATGAAGAAGCTGCATGGGAAAAGTTGGCAATATCTTTGTACGCATTGGCAAGGCATAAAGAAAGACAAAGTTGGCAAGGGTTGGAATACTAATTACTACCAGGCTTGGAGAGCTTTGCATGTGCCAGGCTTTGCTAAACAGGCTTTTAGCACTCCAGGGAGTAAGCATTGTTATGTCCAGTTGGCATATGAGAAGTTGATATTCAGAGAATTCTACAAACTTCACTTCTGCTAGGGATAGAGTAAGTTATCTCATGTTATGCGTTTTCATTTACAATTACAATTTCTTGAGCACATTACTTATGTGCATTTTTAAAAGGACAAGCGAGTTTTAACAAACGCGTCATCAAAGCTAGAATAATCCATCACATTTGTGTGAGTAATTTTACATTCGGAATCATGCTGACATCAAGCCTCACTACTTAAGGAGCTATGACAAGACAGTGTCCTGCCAAGGGTTCCAAATGGAATGGGTTATAGATTTTAATAAATGTGCCCTGGAGGCAAAGAAGCAGAATAAAAATACCTTTACGGATCATTAAAAGCAGCATTCTGGTGTAAGGAAACTTTCAGATTTTATAAGTTTGACTGCCTGTCACTGGTTTTTAATCACAAACAATTTAATCACAATCACCCACCAATAAAAAGCAGGCCAGTTCCAATATTTTCATTGACTTCAAAGAAAACCACCTTTTCAATGAACTGGTTCCAAAGGAGCAGACTTCTTTTTGATAGCACATTGATACCTGATTGCTACAAAACCAAATTTATATTTCTGAAAAAAAATTATTCTGTTTTTATTGCTACAAGAAATCCCCCTTTCTCTTAACAACAATCACAGAGAGCTGTTTGGAATTAAAAAATAAACCTTTTCTCAAAGTGGAGTGGCTGCACAGAGTGGAACAAATTAACCCTGTAGACTTTCAACTTCGGTCCAGAGAATTTATGAACAGAGAGGAGAAACAAGTGATATACAGGGAAATTGGTTGATAATAATCTGTGGATGCAAATGAACACAATTTTATAGTTTTATTTAGCAGGGAAAAGTTGCAAGTGAGATTAATTAGAGTGTTCATATAGTCAATAAAATATGAAAACTATGATTTTATTTTATCTTTTTTTATTTTATTGCTGTAATTGTATGCTATAAATAAAAGAATTTTCTAGAATAATATAGGAGGATTTGGTTGCTTTTGCTTTTGTGGCATTCATACTTGTAAAAAAAACCTGATGCATTCAAGATGTAGACTATTGAGGAAAGATAAAGGAGTACCCTGTAAGGATACTCTTGAAATCTTCTGCTCAATTAGGTTATAAGAACTCACATTCCAATTCTCTGTTTTCGTCAACTGCCAGCTGCCACATGGTCAATACCAAGAAGACATGACAGCATTTCAAATATATATAAGCACACACAAAAAGTAAATGTCATGATCTTGCCTCCTGATTTCAAAACTTACTACTGAGGCACAGCTACGCTTATTAGACACTTGAACACCTTTTAGAAAAAAATATCATTTAAATCTTGTGCACAATTTTTATTGGACTGTTGGTCTTTTCACTGTGGAGTCAAAAGAATATTAATGTATTCTGAAGAATAGACTTTATTATATATGTGACCTTACATATTTCTATAATTATGTGGGTTGCCTTTGCACTCTATTGCTAGTAATAGTGTATTCCAATGTATAAGCTTCTAACTTTGAGCAAGTTCAGTTTATCTACCTTTTAGTCATGGATGTTTTAGTGAACAAAACTGTGCATGGTTAAATCCAATGTCAGGAAGACTTCCTCCAATCTCTCCTTCTAAAATGTGTGTGTTTTGGCTCTTATGCATTTAAGTCTTTGACTCATTTTGAGTTAATTTCTGTATACCATTTGAGCTAAGAATCTAAGATCATTCTTATGCAAGTAATAACTCCATTTACTACATTAGTTGAATGAAAAACACTATTATTTCCCTTGTTGAATGGCTTTGGCCAAAAATTAATGGCTAGAAAGGTATGATTTTACTTCTGGCCTCATGGGTTCATTTCACAGCTTTATGCACCTCTGCTTATGCCAGTAACCCAGTCTTTTCATTGCTGTGCCTCACTATTAAGTCTGGAAATCAGGAAGTGACTCCTTCAAGTTTGTTCCCGTATAAAAGTACTTTTGCTATTTGTGAATTATTTTGATACAGTACAGATTTTACAATCCATTATCTAACTTAGCAAAATGTTAACTGGATTTTTTATGGAAATTGCATGAAGTCTATAGATCAGTTTGGAAACTTATGACCCCTTCACAATACTGAGTCTTTTGATGAACATATATGCCTCTCCATTTGTTTATGATTTCTTTACTTTTTTTTCTTCCACAAATTACCTCACTGCTTAGCCCTTTTCTGCCAAGTTTTAGTTCGCTTATTATTTCTCTGCCATCTTGTATCCTAGCAGCAGCTACTAATAGATTTGCCTTAAATGGCTTTGGCCAATGCCTTCTATAGAGCCTTCTCAGCCTTGTATTGTTCTTAATTAGTCAAGAAAAAAGCAAATCCTTTGGATAGGCCTATCACTCAGAAATCACACAGTCAACATAAAGAACTACAATTCTACAAAAATATATGCTGTTCTGTAGCTCTGGTACTAGGAACCTGAGCAAAAAATGTTGCTTGCTGTCACCAAGACTGTCTCTGAGCTACCACGGAGAGGGGATGGACACGACTAAGATAAAATGTGACCCAACTCTTTCTTACTGAACCTTGAATATTTTTATTGGTTAATCACTTGCTATACACCATCCATTACATCCTGGGATATTAATGGTTGATCCTGACATGTCTCACTGTTGTCATTACCACTTTGGGACAACTCATTATTTCCCCAATACCATTCCTAGGTCTTTTCTAAAATAGCACCTCTAAACTATAGTAAACAAACACATGGAGATTTACTTCCTGTTCTTGATCATATGTATTGTGGGTAGCCTGGAGGCTCAACTCCATTTTCTTTCTACCTCAAGATGCAGCTCGAAAGAACAGTTGCAATTTTGAGCCACGTCAAGAGTTTTAGCTGATAATAGGGAAGTTGAAAATTATCTGCCAATATTCTGTCTTCTTTCTGGAAGTGAGCACTCCAACTAGGTGAGCAGACAGAGAAATGAACATTTGAGAATAAAAATATCTATCAAAGAATATTGGAAGGTTTTCCTATTAAAGTTAGAGTTAAGAGCATTTACATTGAAGAGCCTTGGACCTCATAGTAATGCAGTAGTGTGATAATTCGCTATAGGGAATGACAACATTATAGTATTCCTGAAAGTGAACCATTTGCAGCAGTCATTATATGCAGGCAATCCAATATATCCAATATAGTGTTACTTTAAAGGTGAAAGAAATAGTTTAACAGTCTCAAAGACTCTGCCGAAGTTAGCTGTGTATTCCTAAACCAAATAATCACATTGGCCTATTTTCCAATAACATTACCCTTTACCATACTAACAAAATGCACTGACTATCACATTGTGACCAATAACATAATAGATCACTGAGATGGAAGTAATGGCCATGTTTGAATTGAGGTGATTGTGCTAACATGATGCATTTTCTTTTCTTCCCACTGGATTAAGTAGCATTCTGGGCAGTTTAACCTCAATTATTCTACTTTGAATAAATCCAAATGCAATGAGGTGAAGCCTAGGGGGGAAACTTGCCTGTGGTTTGGCAGGGTGCTCTTCCCACAAGATGTTATTGACAAGATATAATTTTTGGTCTCTGACAAGAATATTTAGCATATTTTTATCTGTAAAAATAAATGTATGTGATAGTTTCTATTGTTTCATCTTTAGGATTTTATGAGACTGGGGAAAAATGATAAAAAAAATGATTCTTTGTAAGCGAAAGAAAAAATTCAAGATGAAAAAAGTTGATGGTTGGAAGTTGTACTTTTACAAGGGTGTAGTGGAAGGAAGCAATTGGATTGCACAAAACAGAGCTAACATTGATTTGATGATATTGATAGGGTAGAGGGTTGAAGGTAGACTTGGATATAGGAATAGCTTTCCTATTGATTAATTGTCTGGGGAAATATTGTGGAAGGAAGTTGATTACTACATGTAGAAGGAACACACTGACTACTTGATGGTAAAACCAAAACAAAAACCAAAGGGAACATAAGCAGATTGTTGCTTTTCCTTTCCAGTGTTGCCTTGATAAGACCTACATCATAACATCAAGAAGTATATATTGTGCTAGTTTTAACATGTCATAAGGCTTGCCAAGCTATCTGGAAACCTTAATCTCAATACCTTATCACAAGTGAGATCAAGAACAAGATAGCGCTATCCAAAGCATCACTTACCTCAACAAAAGGTCTTTGAAGAAAGGGTTTGAATTGCCTGGTACTCTGAAGATTAATGGGGCAAAGTGAAGTTGATTGTCATTTGTCCTCAACATTTTAGAGTTTATTACACAGGTAAGGTAAATTTATTGATTCTATGAAGCTACATTCAATCCCACTGGGAATAGGAATCACGTTGGCTAAGAGTAGGGAACACAAAGGCCACAGTCTTTATGAACTTGCAAAAAAGCACAACAGCAAATCAGTAGCTACATATCTATAAAAA
>NC_022010.1:46448729-46455395 GCF_000317375.1 Microtus ochrogaster
ATTTCTTCCTCTGGGTACTCCATGTGCCAAGGGCTCACACGTGCCTGGAGGCACAATCTGTCTACGAGTAGAGTGTTGTGGAGGGATTCATAGAGCCTACTCATGTGTTCATATAATAAGCCATGGGACTATTCATGTCTTCCTTTAATCTCTTTATGTTAGAAGTGGGGGGAGGATGGGAGGAGTGGGAGGCTGGGAGGAGGCGGAAAATTTTTTTCTCAATAAAAAAAATAAATAAAATAAAAAAATAAATAAACAGAATGTGCTTAGGGCCTCAAAAAGCAGGAAACAGCACCAGTTGTTTTCTATCTGAAGTGATGCTCATATTGGTTGGGTGAATTGTTGCAAGTATGAAGAAAGATTTAGTAGTCAACCGGGGTTCCAAGTTGGTCAGCATCTTACCGCATTGGAATTGTGTCATTCCAGGCAGAAGAAATAACATGAGCATACAAATGAGGATGGGTGGTTATCTGTAGAGCATATCAGATTAGCGAGAGAAAATGCTTCCAAATTGTAAGAAAAGAGACATAATTTTCCTTGTTGAGTTAGATTTTCTGAGCCTTGGGTAACAGGATGTGGAGAATATGCTTTTTATTTGATAGGTGGAAGATAAATCAAGGTTTTAGAACTCATCTGAGACATGAACAACATTACGTTTAAGGGAAATATCAGTCTGACTGCCATTTAGAGGAGCCTGGAACTGGTGAAGGTCACAGGTCAAGGCAATTAGATTAGTTAGGTGCCACTTCAATAGTACTGTGTAAATAATGTCAATTCAAATGTGGTGACAGACAGAATGACAGCCGTTTCCAGGTATCTGTCAGCAGACAGAGTCTCCAGGTAGGCGCCTGACTACAGGGAAGCAGAGGCGTTCGACTGGATTTTGATGGCTTGAGCAACAATGGCTGAGAGTTTTAAAATGTCATTAACAATAACATTTAATCAAAAGAATGAGGGACCAGAAAAGAGAAATCTGGAATTCTCTATACACTGTGCAGAACTTTTGAATTCTGAATTCTTTAAGACTTAAATTGAGCAAATTCAAAGAGTTATGATTATTAAATAATTTTGTATGATGTGCACCGCTCTTGGAGTGGCATTTAGGAGGGAGTGGGCTCATTTTGGAGTATCTTGAGTTTAATGTGACTGTGTGATAATTACTGTCTTTGTCAAACTAGAGCAAAACCGTTAAGTTTGGAATAAAAAAAAATTAGAGGTACAGACTACTAGACCATCCAGACCTCATTTTCATTTTTTAAAAAAAGTTGTGGAAATATAACATTTTGGCAGAAATGGCATAATGTGGATTATGCCCAAAATTTTCTTTCTTTTGGAAAAAAAAAACTGATGCAAATGTTTTAAAGTCTGTTTGGGTTAGAGGCAGGTGAGAAAGTATCCATTACTATTGTTTAAGGATCTAAAATTACATTTGCTGCATGACTTTGGGTAAGAATTTGAAAGTTGGAACTTCACAGGTGTCAAGTTTTCACTGAGGAATTTATTACTTATTAATAAAATCAGTTACCATTGAAAAGAAACTTGTTCGGATGGTAAGGTCACATTCAGAACACCCCTTCAGATGGGACAAGAAAAACTCAACTTCTCTGAACTTTCCTGGGCTGACGAGAGCAATGCATGAGGAGGGTTAATGGCAGGGGCATGAATAAGGAACTATGACAAACTAAAACTACAGCTTTGCTCCTTACTCCCGCCTATGCACATTAAAGTGGAAATTAGAGGTAACGACTTACAATTGCTTCATGTTTAGGTGTCAGCTAGAAGCACAGAGAGGCCAAGATTTTCTTGGAAAGTTAAGTTTCTTTTTCTTGAAGGGGCACATTTTTCAGCAGTTTTATAAAAGGAGAATGGTATGAAACGCAAGACTAGAAAAAATTTTCTTGTTTGTTCATGTTCACATTTATAAGGGTGATTTGTTGGGTGTATGTGCATGATTGTGTGTGTGTGTGTGTGTGTGAGTGTGAAGTCAGCCTAGAAAGTCCCATTTTCCCACATTTAATGTTCCAGATAGACTCGTTTCTTCCTCTGGGTACTCCATGTGCCAAGGGCTCACATGTGCCTGGAGGCACAATCTGTCTACGAGTAGAGTGTTGTGGAGGGATTCATAGAGCCTACTCATGTGTTCATATAATAAGCCATGGGACTATTCATGTCTTCCTTTAATCTCTTTATAGCACACAGATTCTGAAATAACCCTTCAAATCTTCCTTCACAACATTTGTGGCTGTAAAATCTTCTCTCCATGAGCATGATGTAGCTACTTGTAATAAACGTCACAAATGGTGGAAGAATGTGTTACAGACTTTGATTTCAGCTGGGGGCTTGCAACTCTCTCAGAGGTACCAGCTGCATTGCGACAAGCTGATTGATGGAAAAGTCCAGGAGACAAGGGACTTACATCTCCACCTGACATTCAGTGAGGAGAGCCCAGGGACTTCCAGCAGCCGTGTGAGCGATCCTCCCTTAGTGGAACCATGAAATGACAGCAGCTCCTGCCAAAACCTCAACTGTAGCCTTGAGAGCCTGGCTGCCTGCCTTGAGCCACAGTCATCCAGTTCAACAACGCCTAGAGTCCTGGCTCACAGTAATTGCGATACAACAATTGTGTACTGTATTAAAATACTAAGCTTTAGGAGACTTTTAATAGAAATAAAAACAAATGCATTTTCATACTGCTAAAAACTGGTGAATTGGCTAACACTAAATTGAAAATAGATTATTTTTGGCAAGTCACATGTGCTTCTTGGGGCACCACATGGCTCATCTCCATAAAATCTAACTTCTAAAGACTATCTAAATGAAGAACAGGCTTAGTAATATGGGCCCTTTTCTTTATAGAGTACGCATTACCACTTCTGGTACTGAAATTCACTGGGCTGTGTCACTTGGAGTATTTCTGAATCAGAGGGAATACTCTACACTATGCCTTGCTTCTTTCCCTCTTTCATTATTGGTATAACTACCAACTGAGGACACAAATAGGAGGCAATAAAAAGCTTGCTTAAATTGAATGTATTAGTTGTGTGTATCTAAATTTCCTTAGATCATGTGAAAAGATTGCTGTACCACTGATCCACACGACAGCACATTGGACTGGTGTGTTATATTCAATTATGCTTCTTCACTTTATTACAGTAATAGCACAATAAATCATTAAATGATGACACTGAATGCTAAAAGCCTTGTAAATTTCATGTATATATTGATCCTTTTATTTACATTTACACTTTGAATCTCCATCTTAAAATGATTTCTGCAAACGCACGTTGAGTGTGTTCTGTGGATCTAGGAAGTAGGCCATGATAAATCAAGAAGTCTATGGATCCTAATCTCACATATGTGTGTCAACTGAATTATAGGCTTTTCTTTAGTCTTCAAACGATGTGTTAAATACATCCATTCATCATTGAACAGTGAGCATGGCCCTATTATCGGAGCATATAATGAATACATAGTTAGAAACTATATCAGTTTATTTTGAACTTTGCAATTTATGACACAGAGCATTTCACATTAAAGATTAGTTTACTAAATATTCTAAAAATATTTCTCATTAAAGAAAAATTGTTTTGGCATTTTGAAAGCTTTAGTGGATAGGAAGAATAAAGAATGGTAGTATCCAGAACTCCTTTGTCTGGGAGCCACAACAGTCCTCTAGGCACAATCAGTGTGATGCATTTCTTGGCCCTTCTTTGCCAACTTCAATACAGAATTTGATGTGGAAGAGAGATGGGGAGAGTTTTCTGAGCTTGTGCATACTTCCAGTATTCACAGGAACCATTTAAGCTCAGTTCACTATGAACATTCACTATCTGGTCCTCCTTGGTCACATTAGAGTTTTAGAAGACTATCCCTTTTCTACCTCCCCTCACCCACTTACCATCATCCCATATCAAACTCTAAACTCTTCCTAACAGAACGTATGCCTGCCTTACTGTTCAACCCTTGGCTTGACCCCAGTGCCAGGAGCGTGAGCATCCTTGACACCTCTGAATGGGGAAGATGTGCCCTTTTTTCCTTTTGTTGATCAGCACATTCAGGAAACTAGATTTTATGTACATTGATTTAATCTAGCTACTAGGCCATCGATTCCATGGTAGAAATGTGGAGTACTAAGTATGTCCACTGTGTTTATAGGAAATGTAACAGCTACAGAAAACCAGATGATGAATGCCCAATTCATAAAGTTCTGGCTGTCTAGCTAGCAACTCTATACCTAATTGAAAACAGGGCTGCTGTCAGGCAGTGGTATGACCAAGCAAACAAACACTTATGCTGCCCATTAGTGAGAGAGGCCTCTGCTACCTTCCTAACCAAAGCCTTGCAATGAATTTTCCATACGCGCTTCTTTCATTTGCTTTTGGTATACAGTTCCAGCAAACATACAAGACTTCTTTGGAGCAAAAAACAAATAAATAAATGAAATTTATGTTGAAATTTATTTAATACTAAGTGATGAGAGACAATAAAAGTCTTTCACCTAACTCAAACCACATAAAGGACTGTTAAAAAAAAAGAGCTGAGCATTCCTGGGCTGTGTTCCCCTTCCATAGTCCACTAGCCAGACAAGGAGTACCTCTTCCCGGTGTGAAATCTCTTCTGTTGGACAACCATTCCAAGCCTTGGGAATCTCATTTCCTAAGGTCCTGCCAGTGACCTTCAGTTTAAAAAAAAAATTGTTCTTGCAAGATTTTGGCCAGGTAAAGTTTGGTCTGGCAAGGATGGTCCTGGTCAGTCCTGTGTAGCCCCAGACACTATTATGTACCACCTTGGAGGCAGAACATGCTTGGCTCTCTGATGACTGGCTCAGGGAGGTAGAATAGTTGGATGAAACCTCACTGCATAAGTCTTAATTCTATAATCAAATTTGTATTTCTTTTTCATCTAAAAGAAGCAATTTGGCTTCAGGATGGCAGGGAGCAGTGGTAAAGCCCTTCCAGGCTGTTTGCATGGCTCATGCCAGAGTTATTTATACTCAATGAAACAGTGCTTTAAGCTGTGTCCAATTACTGGTTCTCCACCTACACCCAAGCTCCATCTAAAATGAAATCAAATCATACACACCTAGGTCTTTGCCCTTTTTCCCTGAACAGTCAGTGTTTTATAAGGCTGCCCGAAGCTCTACTGGCTTTTCTCTGAGAACAGATCAACACTCTTGACTAAGGCTGGCACACTTCCCCAAGGAAAAATGGTGAAGAGAGTGAAGATTATAAAAAGTTTCTCTTCTTTATTTAAAACATATCACATCACAATATGTCTTTAAACCCTTTTATTGTCTCCTGTATGTTGGAAGGGAGAATTTCATGACAACTCTGTGTATGTAGGACAAAGCGGTCAGCAAGTATTAAGTAAGGATGGTTTGGGCTCCTGGAAAGTATCAAAGGACAGTGAGTTCTGGTTCTTCTCAAATCTGTGTCCACTCTACATTAAAAGACTTCCAGATGCATCCCAGTTGCTTCTAGAATAATAGTGGTAGTAAGTTGGTCTTCAAAGTAGTTTTTAGCTTCTTCTGAGCTAGAGTAAGACTTTAGGCTACCATCTTTAGAATACTTCCATAACTCCACTGGTCTTGGTACCAGACTGTTCCTGCCATCTCTGTTTATTCTAGATCTTAGTCTAGAAAGAGCTCCTGGGAAGCCTTCTAAATGTCCTGTTGAAAACTCTTGTGATGAAGGAGCACTTACATTCTGTGGCTTGGGGACAAATTATTTCTGCTGCTGCTGCTAATGCCATCAGTTTTGACCCAACTTTAAATGAATATGATTTATCCTTACAGCTAAGATTGGTATTCTCATCTGTTTTAACACATTGAAAAAGTGAGGCCCTAAGGAATTCATAGGGAACTTGCCAGAAGCATTAACTGACTAGTATGAGAGAGAACCAAAGTTTGAATGCTGCTCTGAGAATGACTGTTAATTATTTTTGTAAAGTCACCAATTATTTGCTTCATGAGTTATTAAGTACCAACAGGGTTTGGCTAATTAATAACCCATCTAGAATTTTGAAACTCATCTCTTAAATAAGTTAAAAGGATTAAAATAAATATATACTTTCTATGGCTTTTATAACTCAACTTATTAGAAATTTTTCTCTCATAGAGCCAGAAAATGAACTTTGACTTTTACATACTAGACCAGCACCCTTCTCCTGAGCTATAGTCTAGCTCCCGTCTAAGTTTTCAGTGCTAGGGGGTCTTGGGTTATGTTTTAACATTGAGACTTGAATAACAAACAAAGAATTAAAAATTATCTCTTGGCCGGGCGGTGGTGGCGCACGCCTTTAATCCCAGCACTCGGGAGGCAGAGGCAGGCAGATCTCTGTGAGTTTGAGGCCAGCCTGGTCTACAAGAGCTAGTTCCAGGACAGGAACAAAAAGCTACGGAGAAACCCTGTCTCAAAAAATCAAAAAAAAATTATCTCTTGATCTTATCTACTAAGTTTTCTTTATTCACTATTTTTATTGCCTAATGAGTTTTGCTATTCTTTTAGTACAATATTCTCATTAATTTATTGGGAATTTATTTTGTATATATCATGAGATATATTTATTTTAATTATATTTAGTCCCTACTCCTTTCTCAAACTCATCCCAGACCATTCCCTACTCTTTACTCTCTCCCAAATTTGTCTTTTGCTTTTTAAAATTTTT
>NC_022010.1:46455706-46479850 GCF_000317375.1 Microtus ochrogaster
ATTGTCCTTGGCTTCTCATCAGCCCTCTTTGTCCGCCATGTTCAGAGAGTCCGGGTTTATCCCATGCTTATTCAGTCCCAGTCCAGCTGGCCTTGGTGAGCTCCCAATAGATCAGTCCCACTGTCTGAGTGGGTGGGTGCACCCCTCGTGGTCCTGACTTCCTTGCTCACGTTCTCCCTCTTTTTGCTCCTCATTTGGACTTTGGGAGCTCAGTCCAGTGCTCCAATGTGGGTCTCTGTCTCTATCTCCAACCATCACCAGATGAAGGTTCTAAGGTGATATGCAAGATATTCATCAGTATGGCTATGGGATAGGGTCATTTCAGGTTCCCTCTCTTCAGCTGCCCAAGGAACTAACTGGGGACATCTCCCTGGACACCTGGGAGCCCCTCTAGAGTCAAGTCTCTTGCCAATCCTAAAATGGCTCCCTTAATTAGGATATATACTTCCCTGTTCTAAGGCTTTTTTTCATTTTACATACCAAACAGTGTCCTTACCTCCCCTCTTACTGCTCCCCTCACTTTTCCCCCACCCAAACTGCCTTCCACTCTTCAGAAAGGATAGGGCTTCCTATGGGGAGTCAACAAAGTCTGGCATATCAAGTTGAGGCAAGATCCTTCCTCCCTCCTGTAGCAAGACTAAGCAAGCTATCCCTCCACAGTGGATGGGTTCCAAAAAGCCAGTTCTTTTATAAACCACTGAGTCCACCCTGTATTGCCTACACAGTTGGAGTTGTGGGCCCACACAATGAAGAGTGGTCAGGGTACCAGAGGTCATGTCCATAAAGTTATCAGTTCTTCTTCTCCCAGCATCATGAACTGTCAGTCACTCATCAATGAGCTGTGAGTGCCCATAAGCCTTTTCCTCCAAGAATGTTGGCTGCTTGGTTTTTGCAACCTGGTAACCACAGCTGTCCTGTCTGTGAGACAATGTTTGTTCTGGTCCCTCCTAGACATCTAGCCCTTACAGTCTTTCTCTTCCTTTCCATGACATTTCCCTGAGCTTTGGGTTGACGAGCAGCGACTGTGATTTTTCAATAGGATAAGCAGTTACCTCTTTGATAAGGCAACATTTAAAAGGAGACCAGGAGGAGATAAGAGCATGAGACACATGGCAATCCAGTAGAAAGGCATTCCAGGTAACTCTGTTTTGCAAAGATGTTAATCTAGGTCCACCTAGATGTGTTTTAGAAATAGAAAGGGGAAATGTCCTCTTGGAGTAGAGGGACAAGAGCTTGAGAGATAGGAGCAGGAGAAGAGGTAGGAAGGACACTTTGAGCAGATGTGGGTTGAAGACATAGCAGAGAAGCAGAAGCTATGCGGCCAGGGTGGTGGTGGTTTTGACAAGAGGTTTGACTTTCTCAATGAAACTGGATTTTGAACAGAGGAAAGCATCATCAGACAGTGGTTTTGAAAACTATCGGTCATTCATTCTGTGCCAAAGGAGCCAGGGTTGGGCAAAGGAAGCAACATGGAGACCTGGCAGGATGCAGGTTGAAATAAAGATCTAAAGCAATATGGAGAATCAGTGTGCAGCAAGAGAATTTGCTGACAAGCTGGGGAATGTGAAAGAAAAAGGGGAATCAAGATGCCTCTCAGATTTCACTGTTAGCAAATGGAAGAGAAAGGCGTTTAAGCAAAGGGAGTAAGATGCTTGTTACAAGACTAGGAAATCTCAAGTGTTTTCCTTGGACCTGGTGACTTTGAGGTGTGTATTAACTATCCAGGATATATGTCAAAGAATCAAAGATATTTGAATCTAGAACTCATGCGACCCTTCAGAAACATAAATATAAAGTCAAGGGGTATTTGAAACCATGAAACAGAGAGAGAAAATAAAACATTCTAGAGACAGTATTCAAGAATCAAGTCCTGATTCATTTAAGTAATGATGGAGGAGTATCCAGGAAACAAGATCAACTTCTATAAGGAGCAACTGTTGAAGAAGAACAGAGGTTGGTGGCCCTGATGGTGCAATAGGGAAATGGGGAATAAATAGCTGAATCAAGTGGGTTATTAAATACAGTAATAGATCAGGAAATTGGGTCATATATCACGATGGTCAATGTAAGGTGGCACTTACATTAAGGAATAAGTTTTTATGAGAATTGCTTTTAATAACCAATCTCTTCCAGAAAGTTACTCATCTCAATTTTTCCTTTTTAGTCTACAAAAGAAAACCCTCCTAAACAAAAAGGAGAGCATAAGTGAAAAATAAAGCAAAAATCCATATTAGGAAATAAAACATTTTAGGCATAAAAGATGCACTATTTATTTTCCATGATCCTTTCACCTGACTCAGTTTCTATGTAAATAGGATTGGCATGATGAATTAACCCTGATGCAGCTCCCATTCCAGTTTACTGATGGAAAGAGCTGATGAAGTCGCTGCTAAAATGTGAAGCTCTTTTTGCTGGTTTTCTCCTAAATAAATGTTGGAGTCAGTCACAAACGGCAGCACCAAGACTCACAAAGAACATTCACGAGCATCTAACACTTGCACTTGCTTAACAAGGACCACCGTGGAGTTGAACAAAATACTTGTTATTTCTTTAAATTAAAAACAGACCTTTCACAGCACCTAGTTCAGTAACATTTCTTACAATGAATATTTGTAGAAGCCCAGGCTAAACACAGAAGTGGCATTGCTCATGACTCATGCCAAGGGTCTTACAAGAGTTCTGAAATAATAGTCACAGCTTTTTATTGTTTGTTTTTCCTTTTAAGACTAGAACATAGCGAGCATGCTATTTTCCAGCACCACTGTTAGGTAGAAATGCAGATTTTACATTTGGTAACCCTCTTTCAGTTCTGACAACAGGTACTCGCATGTCTAGAACCTCAGTTTTCCTGTCTTTGTCAAGTTCCCAGGGTCTCTCCTTGGCAGCTAATGGCTACGTTTCTCACACATGCACACACAGCCGTAACACAAAGACATACTCATACACATTTATCTAGATCTTTCAGATAATTTCTGCTCTACTTCATAGCTTCATCTGTTATTCAATAAATGTTTTCTTCAGAGCACCCACTGTGTGTTCAGCAGTGAGCCAGGCACTGAGTGCATAGTGTCAAATGAGACATTTGCTTCTATTTTCATAGACACTGGTGAGAGTTGTGCAAAGCAAAGCTTTCAGAAAGTGGTCAGCAATACATCTGAGCATGTGACTTCATGTTCTGTAAGAACATAGCTTCCGATATGTGGCATACCTGTCCTAGGACTCCACTCAGTGATTTTCAAAGTTTTTCAAAGATTTTAATTTCCATTAAAAATATTAGTCTACATTTCTATTAAAATCTTTTTGTCAGCTTATTAATTAATACAGATAGTTCTGAATATTTGCCCTCCATATATAATAGTATCACCCAATGGATAATATTCTACAATTTAAATACCAAAGCTGCAAAGTGAGATACCAGGAGCAAGCCAGAGTTTATTTTACAGGCTGCCCCAGAGCCTAGATCTACTTGGAGCTTCTTTATTTTTTTCATAGACTTCCCAATCTAAATCGTCTCTTGGGCTCCACTGTTTTTGTGTTTTTCCACCATATTGCATACAAAAGGATATTAAAAGGCTCCCTGATGAGTTATTTCTCTTGTGTCTTCTTGGCCTGATCTTCATTCCCTCATGATCCCTCTCCTAGAATTTGTCTACCATTGCCTCTTGGCCCCACCATTTTATTCCTCCAATGGATCAAACTGTCTGGATCTTGCTTCTCTGAGGCTCTTTCTTCCAACATACACATGCCTTTTTGAGTTCTGCATTTTTTTCTTTACTGGAAAGTGACAAGTTGTATAACACTTCAAAGAGTGAGAGCCTAAATAAAAGCAAATTCTTGTGTCTTAAAAATTCCCTTTGGTGCTATGCAATATTGGGTTGCCACTTTTCCAAAGAAAATGGGAGGTCTAGATCATTAGTTTACAAACTTTATGAGTCTCAGAAATTCTTATGGGTTGTTTTTCATGTCTTGGACTCTAAATCCTCACTGCAGGATTGGGGCAGTGCTGGCTGCTTGTGGAGCAGACACAAAACAAACATACCCAAATGGCTATATTATTTTTCTTTTAAGGAGCCCTTAGGATGTTATTGGTCATAGCAGAAAGACAGGAAGAAAGACAATACTGATCTCCTGGAAATGCACAAACTTTGACTCCTAAGAGACCATCTTGGGTTGCTAGATAAAAAAGATAACAAGATGGCCTTTAGATAGAGCTGATGGAAGCAGAAAATGCAGCAGAACACAAGCTGAGGCAATTGCTGTCTGTCTCAGTTGGCAATCTTGGTGGCGGGGTCGGGGAGACATCGGGGAAGGGTCCATGAAACAACTCCATTAGGATTCTGGATAAATCTCTTGTTACTCCAGAAATACATACAGTGACAGCATTTTGTTTTGGGGTGTCTTTTCAAGTAAACCAGGAAAAACCAATCTATGTATGTATTATAGGCCGTATTCAGTCACTAAGATTTGAAAGTCAGCTAACTAGTATCTAGAATGTAGTGAACCCTTTACTGAAGCCTAATTTAGTTAATTTCTTATGTAATACCAAGAGCATGTTCTGAAAAGATTCTTTTATATCATCTGCGCTAACCTCTTCACTGCACAAATGAAAATATTAAAGCCCACAACGTGATGAAAACAAAAATGTCTTTTCCTCATTCATTTCAATGGCTCCCCTGGACACTAAACATAGGATAGCAGCTGCAAAGCATGTTAAATTTATTTAACCAAATGTTACATAAAATGGGGAGGGTGCTTCAGGAATGAAGATGGAGTGGTCCTTAGGAAAGAGTGTTAGCATTCTGCAGTCCAGTGAGGATTAGTCACAAAGTCATATATAAGTGGTATGTGAAATGGCAGGGTAGAACGGCAATAAATTGATTGGGAGACTGGATTATCATTGGGTCATTCCTGTTCACATTTTCTTGGGAGTTTTGTGTGGGATTACTTCTTTCAGGTATGGGGTACAACATGCTGGGGTGAAGGCTTTTAGTCTGTATTCAGACAAAGTAAGTTACATAACTTGCTCACAGTCAAGCATCACACAAAAGGTTATGGTGTCTTGCTCTAAGACCCTCTCAACCTTTTTTAGTTCAAAGTACTTTTCAGTACTGTTTTCTTAACCAGACACTTAAATAGGTGGGCTATTTAAGAATAAATATGTAGGGGCTGGTAACACAGCAGGAGAACAGTTGCTTAGCACCGGGCAGGGCCTTGGAGTTAATCCCCATTGATCACAAAAATCAGAAAAAAGAAACAGAAACAAATCAGAAGGTGGAAACTTGACAAAAATGAGTGTAATTATAATCCCTACTTGGCTAATGATTTCAATTTCCTATGTTAGAATTTTACATATAATCATTGTGAACTACATATGCATAGAAATATAAAATAAGACAGTCGTAAAACTAGATTAAATATAACTGAGTTTGCTTTTTAAAAATTGAAATATGGTGCATGCTATAGTTTTATAGGAAAAAAGAAGTTTTCAAATATTTAGTAATTCAGAACATAAAGTAATTATGTAAGGTACTATATAATTCAGATTTATGGCACCTTAACTGTGAAGAAAAATATTAAATTCATAAGATTTTTTATCACATATCCTACTACTGATTTAATTAGATTAAAAGTAAGTGGGTTATCAGGTGTGTTGGCACAAATCTGCAAACTCAGGACTGAAGATGGGTACATGAAAGGATTATATGTGCTCAAAATGAGTCTAATCTACCTAAAGAGTTTTGGCCAGCCAGGAGTACAGGTAAAGTAGTCTTAAAAAAGTAGACTATAAACATACAAAAAATTAAGTAGGCTTGCTTTACTTAATTTTTATTAAGTATGCCTAATGAAATACATTTATTCATAAGTCAAATTTTCATATACATGAACTTAGATGTAACAATGAGATATTTTTAACTCTATGTATTTAGGAAGTCATTTCCAATATATATCTGGGTTGCCTCCCAGAACATTACAGAAGATCCCATTGCTGAAGACTCCATACACTTTGGACACAGTCCTTGGAGGGACTGAGCTGGAATTGATCTGGAATCCTCCTCCCTGAGGGCTAACACTCAACAGGATAAAAAACTGCTACATAAGCTGCTAAAAGAAAAATGTGATGAAAAAAAAAATCTACCTAGCTATAAAATCTGTGAATAGTGATAACAATTGGCCTGGCAAGATATCACCAACTGTGCAATTGTAGCACTGGTATCTTGGAGGTAACCAAGATCTGTGTTATTGAAGTTAAGGCCTTCTCAATGGGAGATATTTCATGGTTCTATAAACCTAGCCAAGCACCCATGGCTGGAGAATTTGTAGATTCTAGAAGACAACTTACTACTGTCATTTTTCTAAACCAATACAATTTCTAATGGTAATCTTAGTTTTTATCTTTTGTCTTAGCTAGGGTTATAATTACTGTGATTAAATACTATGGATGAAATCAAGTTGGGATGGAAAGGTGTTGTAATAGGGAGTGACGGGCTACGTTCCTGGTACCCGAGCTCCCAGCCGCCTGCACGACTAGCTTTATACCCGAAATAATTACATGGAAACTATTCTTTTAAACACTGTCTGGCCCATTAGTTCCAGCCTCTTATTGGCTAGCTCTTACATATTGATCTAACCCATTTCTAATAATCTGTGTAGCCCACGAGGTGGCTTACCAGGAAAGATCTTAACTTGCGTCTGTCTGGAGTGGGAGAATCATGGTAAGTCCTTGACTCAGCTTCTTTCTCCCAGCATTCTGTTCTGTCTACTCCGCCTGCCTAATTTTCTGTCCTATCAGAGACCAAGCAGTTTCTTTATTACTTAACCAATGAAACAACAGATAGAAAGATGACCCTCCTCCATCAGAAAGGGTTTATTTGGCTTATACTTCCTTATGGTAGTCAATTACTGAAGGAAGTCAGGGCAGAAATTCAAACAGGGCAAGAACCTGGAGTCAGAAGCTACATGGAGTCAGAAGGCATGGAAGATTGCTGCTTGCTGGCTTGCTCCTAATGAATTATCCAGGCTGCTTTCCTGCAGAACCCATGGCTACCAGCCCAGGGTGGTACCATTCACAATGGACTTGGTGCTCTCATAGTAACAACCAATGAAGAAAATGCTCTCTAGGTTTGTCTACAGCCCAATCTTATGGAAACATTTTCTCAACTGAGGCTTTCTCCTCTCTGATGAATCTAGATTGTTTTAATTTGTCATCAAACTAGCCAGCACATCATAATACATGCAGCTAAGTGTAATTCTTACCTAATCAAACAAGCTCATCTGCACAACGGACAGAGGTTACTAAAGAGATTCATGTTAGGGCAAAATTTAGAGAACAAGTGACCATGTAGTGCCAGCCCTGGTAGTATAGCACCTATACTTAGAACTCAAGGAACATCATAACAAGGGGATGAAAGACTGTAAGAGCCACAGGACCAGAATGAATGTTACTAGAGAGTATCTTGTGGACATGCAAGGATGCTGCACTTGTGAAATATCAATAAAGTGATTGCCTAAACAAGACCTTCATAATGAACATATAAGTTATCATGTCAATGTGGATGGGGCAAGTTTTACAAGGCCCCACCTCTAGACCTGGAGCTATAGATAATCAATAACTGCTTTCTCCAGAGTCAATCCCCCTGAGAGGATAATCAATTCTAAGTAGTCAGCCCTAACTATATTCACATAGGATTCTACTAGGACAACATACTACAATAAAATTATAGAAGAAAAGCATGCATATACATACATATATACATACATACATACATACACGCACACATACGCTCACACATATGTATTTAGGCTCTCATGCCTTATAAAAAAGCTTGTCTTTTCAACAGACAGAGTCCATTCCAGAAAACCACAACTTACCAAAATATGGAGTTGTGGAGTCCAGTACCAACTGAAATATCCACTATACAACTCCTGCACCTATGGCTCAGGGAACATTGTGAAAAAAAGGGTACTGTCTTAGTCATTGTTGTATTGCTTTGAAGAGATACCATGACCACAACTCTTATAAATGAAAATCTTTAATTTGAGCTTTCTTATCATTTCTGCAGTTTAGTCAATTATTTCATGGCAGAGATCATGTTGTCACAAAGGCAGACATGATGTTGGAGAGGTTGAGAGTTCTACAACTAGATCCACAGGCAGCAGGAAGAGAGACATGCCACCGAGCCTCACTTGAGCCTCTGAAACTCCAAAACTCACCCCAGTGACACACATCCTACAATAAGGCCACACCTGTTCCAATAAGTTCTCACCTCCTAATTCCCTAATGAATGAGCATTCAAATATGATGTGGGAGGGTCTTCTGTCTACGTGTTACTTTCATTGGTTAATAAAGAAACTCTCTTGGCCCTTTGATAGGACAGCAGCTTAGATAGGCAGAGTAGACAGAACAGAATGCTGGGAGAAAGAAGCAGATTCAGGCAGACGCCATAGCTCTCTTCTCCAAGATGGAAGCAGGTTAGAATCTTCCCGGTAAGCCACCACCTCATGGTGCTACACAGATTAACAGAAACAGGTTAATCAAGATGTGAGAGCTAGCCAGTAAAAGGCTAGAGCTAATGGGACAGGCAGTGTTTAAAAGAATACAATTTGTGTGTTGTTATTTCGGGTGTAAACCTAACCATGCGGGAATCAGGTGGGATGAAAAGCAGGCCTGCTTGCCTCCTCACTACACAAATATATGAGCCTATGGGGGCCATTCCCATTCAAACTACCACATTCCACTCCCTGGTCTCAAAAGGTTTGTAGTCATATCATAATGCAAAAATGCATTCAGTCTAACTTCGAAAGTTCCCAGATTCCATAACAGTCTAAATGCTATTTAAAAGTCCAAAGTTCAATGTCTCTTCTGAGACTCAAGGCAATCTCTTAACTCTAATCCCTGTAAAATCAAAATTATAAATGAGATAACATACTTCCAATACACAATGGCACAACATATACATTACCATTCCAAATGGAGGGATTGAGAGCATAGAGTGAAGAAATACTGGATCAAAGCAAGACCTACAACTAGCAAGGTAAACTCCAAATTATGCTTCTCCATGTCTGGTGCCAAAAAGCTTTTCAAATCTCCAATTCCATTCAGTTTTGTTGACTGCAACACACTACTCTCTGTTGGGCTGGTTTCACATCCAGTTTGTAGCTTTCCTTAGTAGGTAAACCATGGCTCTGGCATCTCCAACATCTTGAGGTCTCCAAGTCAATCCAGGCCTCACCTTCAGTTTCACATAGTGTTCTCTCTGGACCTTCCTATAGGGACACCCCTGACACACGCCTGGACTCAGCAGCTATCCTTAGGCACAGAGGGAAATTCTATAACCCCTTTCTTGTATCCTTGGCTCTAAAGCCAGAACCTTGTGGCTTAAGCTGTCAAGTTCTGACCCTTTGTGGGACTGGAACTTGGCCACCTTATTCTAATACATTTTCATCAGCTTTCTGTTTTCAATGATTTCCTTCACTGCTTAAGCTTTTCTTTAATTCCTTTCCACAAGTTGGAAGCTTAGCTGGGTGAGGTCTTGCCTGGGATCACCACTCCTTTTGTTCTATTTAACACCAGGCTTAAACTTCTTTTTTATTAAGCCCTGGTCTGAGCTGCATTATACTTCTTGGTGCTCCACTTCTCATCAAATTGTACATTTTGTATTTTCCTTGATCATCTTGCTCCTTTTCATTATAGATCTGCACAAGGCAAGATATTAATAATCATATGACACAGTAAATGTTTGTCTGTTTTGAATCTCTTTTGTCAATACTATTAATCCAAAAACTCTTCAATTTAGCTTCAGACAGATATTTCAGACAATGGGAAAAAAGCCACATTCTTCCTCAAAATATCTCAGAAATGATCTCTAGGCCACATACTACTATTCTTTCCCTCTGAAACTTCTTGACCTGTGCTCCCACAGTTCAAATTACCCTTAGCACCACAGTTTTCCATGTTCCTACTAGTATGTCCCCTTAGGACCAGCTTAGAGTGTCCAATCACTATTGTAGTCTGAAGTCCCAAAGTACTCCATATTCTTCCAAACAAAAGCATGATCAGGCCTATCACAACAATACCCTGGTCAGTGATACCAGCTTTTGTCTTAGTTATTGTTGTATTGCTGTGAAGAGACATCATGACAATGGAAACACTTATAAAAGGAAGCATTCAATTGGAGGTTGCTTATAGTTTAGTCCATTATTGTCATGGTAGGGAGTATAGTGGCACATAGGCATACATGACACTGGAGAAGTTGAGAGTTCTATATCTGGATCCATAAGCAGCAGGAAGAGAGAAGAGCCATTATGCCTAGTTTGAGTTTCTGAAACCCCAAAATACACCCCTATGACACACTTTCTCGAACAAGGCCAAACCTACTTCAACAAGGCCTAATGACCAACTCCCTAATGACCTAACTTCTACCTCCCTAATGACCAAGTATTCAAATATATGAGCCTATGGGGCAATTTATGTTCAAACCACTGCAAGGAGGAAATATCCTAAGAATCAGACAATCAGGGAGTTTGCTGTGATATTGTATCTGTTAGCAATATCCAAAGCTATGTCCATAAAGTCTCACCAACCTGACCGCCTAAACTTCATGTGTTCACATGGAAACACAAACAAAAGCAATAATACAATATCATTTAATCATGTTGGTAAAACTTAAAAGGTGGAAAATAGCTGGTATTGGCAAATCCTTGGGAAAAAAAGTTCATAAATATCTACAATAGATACTACAATAGAAACTGTCTTAAGTACTTTGTTGTTTTGTTTTGGTTTGGTTTTTCAAGAGAGGGTTTCTCTGTAGCTTTGGAGCCTGTCCTGGAACTCTCTTTGTAGACCAGGCTGGCCTCGAACTCACAGAGATCCTCCTGCCTCTGCCTCCCAAGTGCTGGGATTAAAGGTGTCTTAAGTACTTTGGAGTGTACATAATTTCAGTGATTTGGAAGATTTTGGAATATCTGCTATTGGTGAAGATATCCATATTCTAGGTCTTCAACTCAATAGTTCTATATATAAAATATGTGTAGAACAAAATGAGAAGGATGCCTGGTGCAGCATTGTTAGTAAATGATCTTCCTGAAATGGCCACAAATGAAGAAATATGCAGTTTTAGCCACATTCAGTGATTAAAACACTCAAAGGAAATACATATTTTGTTAAACAACAAATATATGGTTGTTATGGTTGTTTTTGTTTAGGACTAGAAATACCTTTGTTCAAATCTGCCTGGCGACGAGTTACTACTACAGCCTTTCCCTATGTCGCACGTATTTCTCCTCAACCATCCCATTATGTGTCATTACCTTCACGCAACGTCCTGTGCAAATTTCTAGGTATTCCTTTTATGTACAACAGATTTTGTCAGTAGATGAAGCCATTTCTCTGTATTTTCAGAGGAATCATGTCACATGGCCCTACATAGTTCATTCACTGATGTGGGACAATTCTGTATTGTGTCAACTATGTTTTAAATAAATGCTGATTGGTCAGTAGCCAGGTAGGAAGAATAGGCGGGACAACCAGACAGGAAGTAGAGGTGAGCCAATGAGAACAGGAGAATTCTGGGAAGGAAGAAGCCCATTCCCCCACCATCCTCTCTCAACCACTGAAGAAGGAAGATGTGATTGCTCCGCTGAAAAAGATATCAAACCATTTAGCTAACATAGATAAGAATAATGGGTTAATATAAGTTATAAGAGCTAATAAGAAGCCTGAGCTCATGGGCCAATCAGTTTATAACTTATGTAGACCTCTGTGTGATTTTCTTTGGGACCTAAAGACTGTGGGAACTGGGCTGGACAGAAACCCCAACAATCAGGTCCACATGTTACAATTCACTGAGAAAGTAATAAAGTTATGATGATTTTAAAAATTATTCCACACCTTGATATGGAAATAATTCCCCCTGCCTGAAAGAATGGGGCCCTCAACACAATGGTTCTCCACGAAAAAGGAATATAAAGGAACCAGTTTATGATCAGAGAACTCTGAGATCAGCTTTAACAGATAATAAAAATATAAGCTGTAGAAAGGGATTAGATGTCAGAATATGTCCTTGTAAACAAGTTTAGAGTATCAGATACAGTGTTGATGCTGTATAAAGATATAAATAGGTATAGGTATAGGTCAAAATTCCTGATATGTAGCTGCAGTTCCAAGTTCCTAGCCCACATTCTTTTGCACTATGCCCATCTTACAGCCTTAAGATTTTCTTTAAGAAATATGTAACTCAGAGGGAGCTAGAAGTGGGGGTGAACATCAGCAACAGCCACACATTTCATTTCTACTAGTGAAGGAACAAATAGGGAAATACATTAACATTTGTTAACTCTGGGAGGCAAATGAAATCCATCATTTTAAAGAACAACAAAAAAGAGCTTTGGAGCTGAAGCCCAGGGTACACTTTGTTGTGTTCAAATTCCAGTATGTTGATTATCTGGCTTTTTGCAAAAAGGAAAACACTATTTCAAAGTAGAAAATTGGTACATTTTAACCCAAAGCAAACATATTTATTTTGGCAGAGATGTCAGTGATTTATGAATGATGATTAAAATGATCAAAATGTTACCATTTCATTGTTACAATTCCAAAAAGGCCATTCCCAGCATGAATTCCCAGACAAATGTGAATGTGGTTTTTGGCTATTTTTTTAGTTGCTGGTTTGTTTTGGGTTATTCATTCATGTAAATCACTGGGGAACAGGTAAGCTCCTGTTTCCTTTGGAAATTAAGTCTATTCATGTATACACCCTAAAAGGTTATACGTGGGCAGATCCAAGCCTTGGGAAACATGTTCAGAACACAGAACATGGTCCCTACTTTTTTCTTTCCTTTGGTTGGGGCTGTGTGTCTGTGTGTGTGTGTTGTATTTGATTACATTTTGATTGTAATGAAACATGCACAACGAAACACACACCTTCTATTTCTTGAGTCCTTTTATTCTCATTCTTATAATGAGAGATTCTATATAAAGAGAGGAGTTCAAAAACCCATGACCATAAGGGACCCCTGCCTTTTGACAGATAGGGACCACAACAAGAAAAATATCTTTTAGGTCACTAAGTCTTCTTGCTGTTTGGAAAGTAGCACATGCTTTTTTATAAAGTTCACTATCTGCTTGTTTTCTGTCATCAATATTCATAAAATTCAACCAAAAATAGTTTCAAAGAGCCATAGGCAAGATTGGTGACTCTTTGTTTTACATTTTAGAGCACTAACATTCAGGAGCCCTTCACCACTAGAAGCATTGTGGTTGGAGGAGAGCCCAATGCAGCCTCCCCCAGACTTCTCATTTTCCTAATGCCCATCAGTCCATCCACAAGAGGCAAACCCTGAGTTGGATACTAGAGTAGAAGCCCAGATTTGGTGTGGTCTAAACTAAGAGGCATTTCTTTTTTTGGTTCCTTTTTTTCCCCCAGCACCCTTGCCACAAGTAATCACAGACCTTTTTAGAACCGCCATTTGAAGCTGTATTGACAAGCCTTATCATAAAAAGTGTTGGAACCCTCACTATTGTCTAGACATCAGGTTAAAAGAGAAATTACTCCTTAGTCACACTGCACATTCTCAATTGCTCTCCCTCAACAGTTGTTCATGAATGCTATGTTATGAGTTTGCTTTATTAACCTTTGGAGAGTACAATAGTATAGTAGTTTCAAAGAGAAATGGGAAGAATTTAATTGATACAAGAGAATGATACTGGAGGTTGTTCAGGAGACAAGTAGAAGAGGATCATTTTCATTTAGTTCAAAAGGCTCTCAGCAGAGGAATTCCACTGTACCCTTACCTTAAGTTAACCTCTTAGTCACAGTCTGTTTGCTCTAGTTAACACCAAAGTTTTAGGCCTATCTGTTTAGCATGTCATTAAGTCTCTATAGCAACATTTTCCCCAATGCATAGAATGTGATCAATTTCTAAAGAGAATCAGCTCAATATTGCATTTGAGAGGGTCTGCATGTGATCCAGGCACTGTTTTTCGCTTATAGGAAGATGCGGTGAGAGCAGATTCTGTCTGGAGCCCTCCTCTTAAAAGCACAAAGAATTTTTATATGTAAAGTTTTATTTATTTTTATACAACTCCTGTAATAGAAGTCAAGATCAGGTTTTAATTATTTCCTCATGCTCCACGCAGATGATATGCTATTATTTTATGGTAAGTGAAGACTTCAAAGCATTGACTCAAAGTAAAAATAAAGGAAATCACTGTGTCTTTTCCTGAAGACACCCATTGCCATCAGCTTTGGCAGGCCTGAGTCTGACCTTTTGTTCTTTCTATTATCTAAATACTTATTCGGCTTTCAGAGCCCAGCCATGTATGCCTGGAATTATTACTAAGTGTAGCCATCAGTCTCACACCACTTTACAACTCTGAAAAGGAAAATGTGGTACACATGCTGTTTCCCAGACTCTCTTCTTCCTGGCAGTGTGGGCCACTGTCTTCACCCTTAGCAGCACACAGACCTGCCATGCTGTGTGAGTGAATTGGCTAGCATGTGCCTCTATCACCAAAGATTCTAGGTCACAATTCTATAATAATATCTATACAGTAAGAAGAGTGGAAAGGATGGTCTTTTTCTATCCCAATTCTACTGCCCTGTTTTTTTTAATTGGATTTAGTGTGACTTTAGTCCTCCACTGGAAAAGTATAGATTTCTAGCAGTTCAAAAGGGCAAAAACAATAATCAAGAGATATTTCTTAGAAAATTTGAAGTCATATGAGTCCCGTTTTCACATCCTTGTTTGAGTTTATAATAATATTGGCATACCATAGTATCAAGAGAGCTAGCAGCTTTACTTGTCTATTACTTGTGTCTTTAAGAAAAGGGAAAATTCATGGCACATAGAAATATCTTCAAATTTGAGTCTATAGTGGACTTCAACCCCCAATTAATTTGGTGTCATTTAGGGTCCTGGAAGCAAAATTCTCCATTCCAGAATTTCTGCTTCATTGGGGAATTCCAGTACATTTAGTTTTATTTCTCAACAGAGATCCCAGAGAACCTGCCTAAAAAAGAATTGTACGAGTCTCAAAACTGTACATAGAAACCCGAAAAGTGAGTAAACCTCAGACTTATCAGTCCTCCATTTAATAGCTATGTAAAAAGTAACCTACATATGCCAGGCTCTATGATGGGCTGGCCCACAGCTATCTATCAGATAGTCATACATAAATACAAATAAAATCACCAAGTGAAAAGTTGTCAAGGGAAGATGCATAAAATCGTTTACTCAGAGACCTGACCTAGTGAAAGTGTTCATAAAAGCTTTCCCAAAAAGAAAATAAATGTGAGCTAGCCAAGGACGGAGGAAGAGGAACCATTAATATATTCCATTAATACTGAGTTTTTTAAGTATTAAGGTTTGAAGAAAGCCAGTCTGTTAAACTGGAGAGAAGATGGGGAAATTGGTGGAAAGTCCCACCATGAAGGGTCCCTCCAGGAGAATTTTTAATTTGCCTTTAAGGCACAGCAAATGAGAATTCATTATGAAAAGGTGCAGAATGTGTGTTACATGATCACCCTAGTAAGATGGTGTGTGTGTGTGTGTGTGTGTGTGTGTGTGTGTGTGTGTGTCTGTGTGTGTGTGTGTGCGCGCGCGTGTGTGTGAATCTGTATGCAGGTGAATATATGCATGTGATGGATATATGTGTATGAAGGCCACAGTTCACCCTCAGGCGTCAGTTCTCAGAAGCTACCTTATTTTTTCAGCCAGGACCTCTCACTGGGATTTAAGGCTTGCAGATTGTGATAGTATTTAAAAGAACAGTTTTCATAGACCAATAAGTTTTAATTCTGATTCCCCAGCTGGTGGAACTGTTTGGAAAAGATTGAAACTGTGGCCTTGTTGGGTGAGGTGTGTCACCATGGGCATTTTTTGAGGTTCCAAAAGCATTCCCAGTGTCTCTCTGCCTCCCCCCCTTCTCTCTCCATTGTGTTTGTTGATCAAGATGTAGGCTCTCAGCTATTGCTCCATAGCCATGCAGGCCTGTTTGCTGCCATGCTCCCAGACATGATGATTATGGACTCTACCCCTCTGGAAATGTGAGCTCCAAATTAAAAGCTTTATTTTATAAAACTGGTCATGGTGTTTTATCAAGGCAATAGAAAAATAACTAAGACACTGATTAAGCTACTAAGAGAGCCCCAGAAAGCACCTGCCACGACTTCTTTGGCGCTCAGATTACACGCACATGGCATTGTCGTGGGTTTGGATTTGGGTGCTGGAGCTAGAACTCATGCTTGCAGCATGCCCTTTTACTAGCTGAGTGATCCTCCCAGATCAATGCTATTGGGTTTTTAAAAATTAACTGTTAATAGATTAAGGGGAGAGAGAAAACGATAAGTAGGAAATAGGATTCTACTCTGAAGTCTAAATATCATGATTAGAATTTGTGCAAAGTTGATGAGAAAGAAATGATTAGGTTCAAGAAATATTTAGACATTTCTCTTGACCCATGACAACCTCAGATATCCTGGTCTTCAATAAATTTCTCTTGGTTTCTGAGACTCCACTAAAATACCTCAGACTCGTGTTTGAATCCAACATAACTTGGTTGTCTGCTTTTGCTTATGGCTTGTTCTTTATGGTCTCCAAAATGGGCTCCCCACCCCACCCCCAGGATCTTTAATTCCTTCTGAAGTTCCCCCAGCCTACCACACAATCATGAGTACAATCCTATCAAACACAAAATGCCATAACCTTCCATGACAGATCAGGGTTCCCTGCTTTGGTACTTAGTACGAAGATGGAAACCAATTGCAGCATTTGAATCATGGGGACTGATAGCAGATGTCTAAGTGTTTCCTATTTACCTCTTAGGAGGGACCACAGAATGATCCGTGTCTCCTGAGGTATAGTTAAATTACCTGCATCTCCTAGATGTTTTGTATAACATGTAACCAGTGTTATATATGTATAACATGTATATATGTATTTATATATTATGTATAACATGTAACATGTTTATGGCATGAATGAATGAATGAGCCTAGCAGAGGGAAGAATCCACATTTTTTTTTACCCATTCAGACTTAAAAAATAAAAGAAAATTCAAACGAACAGTTATATTCCAAAATTCAAGCAAAACTTCATCAAAAGAAGAGGAAAAAAAATCTGTTAAAACTAGAACTGTGACAGGAACAGAAGGAAACTGGAGAGAGAGAGAGAGAGAGAGAGAGAGAGAGAGAGAGAGAGAGAGAGAGAGAGAGAGATTTTGCTGAGGAGGTAGCGTGGGCAGAGTGAGTTGATTCTTATTCTGGCAGAAAGGCAAGACTGGATGGAATTGGCGCTTAATCTGATGGAAAGAAACAGTGTGACTGTGTTTGCCCCAGCTGGGCTTAATCCACCTCCGTGGGCTGCTGGGACTGACCTGGGTTTCTTGAGGTTTAAACTTCTGGATTGAAAATCAGTCTGGACATTTTATTCTCAGACTTTCCAGAGGAAACTCAGATTGGTAACCCTACCAGCATGTCAAATTGAAAACCTGCATTGTTCTCACCTCACGACAACCTTTATGCAATATCAAATAGAATTCAAAGAAACAGGGGAACTCTTTCTACTTTGTGAGAAAGTAAATGTTTCTTTAAACTCTTTGATGTGAATTGCATTAAAAGGGGGAAACTCTTATCTGCTTGTTTAAATGTTGACATAGAAACAGGGACAGGGAATGTGAGAATTTTCTTCTCTGTTTCTTGTCATTGTTAATCATACTTTCATATTAAAGCCAAAATCTTGAATGGGGGAGAAAAACATGAATAGGAAAAAGAACAAAGATAAACAGGTTTGTGTGTAAATTATACCTAAGGGTCTGGGGCAATATGCTTAACCTGAATGCCCATTATTGAAGTAAAAGTTGCACAAATGATCTAGTTTTATGTAGAGCACTCACTAATGTCACTTAAAATGGACGGTTCACAAACTTTAAAAAGTAATATATTGTGTAATGAGTACTAAGTATATTTTAAAGCAAAGCGAGATATTAAAGGCTTCACTTGGATTTCGCATGATTATGAAAAATAGTTTACTTCTTGGTGCAAATTATGGTGGATAGCAGACTAGCTACCAAAATTATCAGTTTTTTCATTCTGGTTTTTGAAATCTATTTTAAAGAATAATTTCAGTGCGTGTGTGTGTGTGTGTGTGTGTGTGTGTGTAGGAGTAGTTGTTGTGTTAATAGTTTAGTGGAATTTCTCCAGTTTATCCTAAATTTCACACAAATGAATAGAACTCCAAAGTTGCATAAATAATTCATGAAATGAGTATGAAAATAAGAGTATATTGAGTTATATTTAAAGCTGTGATGGTGCACTCTTATAATCCCAGTACTTGGGAGGTAAGGAGATTATGAAGTCAAGATCATCTTGAAGTATATAGCAAGAGCTTGAAAATGGTAGGAAGGAAGAAAAGAAGAAAGGAAGGCTAAGTCTCTCTCTCTCTCTCTGTCTCTCTCTCTCTCACACACACATACACACATATATGAAAGAGAAAGTATTCTTATAAATTCACAAGAAACAATGAATTTGTTAAGAAATAGCATCAGAACATCTGAGTATTCAAGTGAAAAACAATTTTAAATACCGGAAATCTCTAAATATAAGAAGCAAATTTTAAAGTGTTTAGAGGAAATGTAGGTTAAATTTATAATGTGGAGGTTGAGAAGTAGATATGATAAGACCTGACATTTGAGAAGGTAGTGAATGAAAATATTTGTCTTTGTTAAAACTAAGTTTAATAATTACCTTAAATCTAAAAAGAAACTCCAAAGTAATTTCACATATTTAACATATCTAGCTGACAGAAATTTCTGTGTTTAGAGTACATAAATGATTGTAAATGAATAGGAGAATATTCTAATGTGGAAAAAAGACAACCTATGAGAACAAAATGATATTAAAAAATGGATACCTGAATAGTCAGCAAAATTAAAGTAGAATGCTAAACTCCACAAAGAGTTACTTTGAAAGTTAAAATCATATGTGTAGTCAAATGAATTTTCTTTTCTTTTTTGTTTTTCAAGACAGGGTTTCTCTGTGTAGCCCTGGCTGTCCTGGAACTCACTCTGTAGACCAGGCTAGCCTTGATCTCAGAGGTCCTTCTGCCTCTGCCTCCCCAGTGCTGGGATTAAAGGCATGCACCACCACCACCACTTGGAAACCTACCTTTTCAAGCACAGCAAACCAAAACTATTTTAAAGCATGGTTTATAAAGTTAACGAGTTATGAAGAGTTTTTTATGTTATTAGTTCTTTATATTATGAGATTATAATTTTATTATTTTCTCTTTCTTGCTCTCTTTCTAATGCATGCCCTATTTTTTCTTAATTGTTGCATATACATGTATGTATATGTAATACTATACAGACTAAGCAGGTTATATTTATGAAGATTCTTACATATTTATAGCACACAAGTCAGAGTGGTAAAGTCACTCTGGATGAAATTTATACATAGTTAGCAACTGTAATTTGATGTGTTGGTTTTCTGTTACAAATTAGTGCAAGCTTTATTACTTAAACAACACATTTGTAGGCTCACAAATGTAGAAGTCACAAGCCATCATGGTCTCATTGTGTTGTCTACAAGACTGAAGTGCCTTCAGAGATGGCAGATTCTCTCTCCCATGCCCCCTTCCAGTTTCTAGAGGCTTCATATTCTTTGTAGAAATGTCTGTTCTTCTCTTCAAGATCAGTAACATCTGGTTAAGACTTTTTCACATCCTATCATCCCGACCATCTATTCTGCTTTTAATTACAATTTCAGGGTCTCATATGATCATATTGGTACTTTATGAATACTGCAAGATAAGATCTGTTGTGAAGCTCCTTGATTTTACATCTCCAAAGTCCATCTAACACACCCAGTGGTTTCAAGACTGGCTTTGGAGAACTGTTATTCTACTTATTACATACGCAAACTCTCTTTGAACTGGAGTGGGAGCAGGGAGAGATGCAGCCCATATATAGCAGTTCTGTTGAATTTGCCCATATTTGGTTTCATTGTCTAAGTTGATGTGAATGACTGACCTCTTTCTCAAAGGGCACCAGATCTTATTACAGATGGTTGCGAGCCATAATGTGGTGGCTGGGCATTGAACTCAGGACCTTTGGAAGAGTAGGCAGTGCTCTTAGCTACTGAGCAATCTCTCCAGCCCCCTCCCTTTTAACTATGCTGTTTAGAGTTTCTTTTTCTTTTTGGTGTTTCAAGACAGGGTTTTTCTGTGTAGCTTTGTAACCTAATTGGGTACTCACTCTGTAGCCAAGTTAGCCTCAAACTCACAGAGATCTGTCTGCCTCTATCTCCCAAGTGTTGAAATTAAAGACATGCACCACCACTGCCCAGCAGTATTTAGAGTTTCTAAGTCTTAAACATAATGTGGCTGAAAATAAAAATGAATAATATGTACTGCTGTATCAATGTAAATTGGTAGGCATGTACATAAATTGAATAATATATAGATCTAGAATAGAACTATTTGAGCTTATAGATATGCTTGATATATTGTTATTATCTCTGTAAAATAGGGCATAACAAGAAAAAGAGGTGCATTCATGGCATAAGGCTATGCTTTCTATAGCTAGAGGGGCTACGCAGTTTCTGGTTTTTGTTTTTAATCAACTTGATGCAAGTTACAGTTGTCTCAGACAATGACTCCAATTGAGAAAATGCCTTTGCTTGTAGGTGAACCTGTAGGGCATTTTTGGGATCAATATTGATATAGAAAGGCCCATCCCACTATCCTCTTTGGTCCGGAATTATATAAGACAGTAGCTGAGCAGGAACAAGCCAATAAGCAGCATGTATTTCAGCTTCTGCCTCCAAGTTCTTGCTTTGCTTGAGTTCCTGCCCTGACTGCCCTCAACTGTGGACCATTCCCTGGAAGTGTAAGCTAAAGAAAGCATTTTCTCCCTAAATTGTTATAAAGCTTCACACCAATAGAAACACTAACTAAGACAGAAAGATTCTCATTAAAATATTCCCTGTGTTTTCTATATTCCTTAGGTATATTAAAGTAGGATTGGTAGATTTAGAAGTCACAACATTAGATTGAGTGAAGGTATCCTATGACTGGAGCAAAAATTAAGAAAAGAAAAAAACAAGGATTAAGTTAAGATTAGTTGGAATTAGTGAAAAGGTTTTGTAGACTAAAAACTCAAAGAACCTTAGTTCTAAGCTTAGTTCTGTTTTGGCTTAGGTTGGAAATTTTGGGCAAGTAATTGACATTATCATATCTCATTCCTCCATCTCATTACAAGTTTGCTGATCAAAACATCATTAGCCCTTTGGAACTATAAAACAGTTTAATCTCATGGTTTTTATTCATGTCATTGTAGTTTTATTACTAAAATAGGATGGGTTTGACAAAATTCATCTCGCTAAAATTGGCAATCACTTCCAAGGAACTTGGACACCTATACACCCCACTTAAAACAATTTTCGGCAAGTCTTGGGGGGCTGAAAGCTGGCCCTAGAGCCTGGAAGGGAAAGGTAGAAAACAACCTAAAATCAAGTTTTGCAGAGCAATTGAATTTTGAGGGCTTTTTCTTTTTGGTGGCTTTCTAGGATAACATTGAGCTTCTCATCCATTGAATCTTCTTGGAGAACATGTCCAGGGGTAAGCTGCGATAATACATTTCCAGAATATTTATTCTCCCCAAAGAAGCCTGCTTAATACCGTGGAGTTACAGCAACTGCCTGTCCTAATTTAGGAACAGTGTTAGACCATGGGGTAAATGTTTCCTGGCAAAATGATATGGCCATGCAAATCCAAGACGTGTGGAGAAATCTCCTTGCCTGTGCCAAAGTGGCCCCCAGTCTGCAGAACTCTGAAATCATTCCCTTCACCAAGATCTGGGCCACCTCCCACATGCTGCTTTTGTCCTATGTACAAAACCAACCTAAGGACTGGCCAGGTTTTGTACCTGATTCGTCTCTTCGGACACTGTTTGGCATGCCTTTGGGAGAAATGTCTTTTTCAATAAGAACAAGCCACTTACTTCCTTCTGATGACACGAATTCTTGAGTGCTAGTTTGACTAGACATGCATTGCCTAAGGCAGCAGGCTGGGCTCCTTGGCCCTCGATTGCTCAGCCCTGCTTTCATGTTCTAGTTAGTCAACTTCAAAACAGCCAAAAATTGTCTTAAGCCAAGTTCTTCTGAACAAAAAGCACTCAGAAGTCCTGTTTGCTTCAAGTTAGTAGAAGAGCCCAGCCGGATATCGGACCAATCAAGTAGCTTTAATAACTAAAAGATAAATAGATTCTTTTTTTTATTCTTTGTATTGCTGGCACTACATTCTTTTAGGCCATGTCTATGTGGAATTTTTATATCTTTTCTTTGCATGTGTTTTGGTTTTATTGCGTTGTATATGGGGAAATACTTCACAACGTGCTTTGCAATCACGTTGTACTCCTAAAGGTCCACCACAATGGCTCCGAAATGGATGTATTGTAACTCTGCATTGAAGGCAATATTATTCCAGATGTTGAATGACTCTCTCTACTTCCTCGTCTTTGTCTTCTGTCAGTTTCCTATTCACTTTCCCATACTCTGGGAGACACTGACATTTGCACTCATGGATTTCTTTGTCATTATCTGACACATGAACAATTTGCATACTCCCTAGGTCTTCACTTTCCTATAGTTTTCTTTTATAAATGGCACCCCTGACAGCTGGTCATTCTCTGCAATATCTATCACATATTCCCCCCAAGCCACTAATTTGGGCTTCTCACTCCTTTCGTCATCTCTAATTATCATATATTATTTGTTCATGAGCATTTTCAACCCTCTAGAGTTCTCCAGTCTATTGACTTTTCTATTTTCCTCTTCTTTATACTACCCCTGTTCTTATTTGCAAACAGGATTAGATTATCCAGCAACATATGAATAAAATCACAAGGCAGCTTTTCCCTTTTAGCAGAAAGCTCTAAACTAACACTAGCTCAATCATCTACTTGGAAAAGCTAGCACCTTTGATAAACTTATAATAAGGAAATCACAAACCATATCTCTCTCTTAGGTGAGCATTTCCTTTTCCATTCACCAAAGCTTATTTAAAAGTTCCCCTTCAACCACTGCTTTGGTGTGAATGTAAACTTAACCCCTTAGGTTGACAGAATGACTCCTGTCCCACAAAGTAAATGTGATGTGGGAGTGTCATATATCAATCTGTTGATTTCATTGGTTAAGGAATAAAGAAACTGCCTAGGCCCCTTGATAGGCCAACCCTTAGGTGGGTGGAGTAAACAGAACAGGATGCTGGGAGAAAGAAGCTGAGTCAGTGAGTCGCCATGGTTCTCCCACGCCAGACAGACGCAGGTTAAGATCATTCTTGGTAAGCTGGCTTGTGGGCTACACAGATTAATAGAAATGGGTTAGATCAATATGTAAGAGCTAGCCAATTAGAGGCTGGAACTAATGGGTCAGGCAGTGTTTAAAAGAATACAGTTTCCGTGTAATTATTTCGGGTATAAAGCTAGCCATGCAGGCAGCCGGGTGCTGGGGACGCAGCCCCGCTGCTCTTATTTCAACATAAATGGTATTAAAACATGGTGTATTTGGAGGGTAATTAGGCCACAAAGGGAATTAGCATCAATGAAATTCTTGTTCTTACCAAGCATGGTTGCTCCTTCCACTATATGAACACATAGCTTCTCAGCATCATTTAGAAGGAAGTAACTCTTTACCAGACATTGGGCCTGTTTTGCACCTTTGTCTTGAACTTTTATGTCTCTAAAACTAAAAGCAATGATTTATGTTGTTTACAAATACCCAGACAAAAATATCTTTGTTTCAGTAGTCCATATAAATATGACAATCTTCAGATTTCATACTTTCTTTCCCAGTCTTATTGTGGTTATTCTAACTGACAGTACATAGCTATACAAAGATCATCAAAATCAACCTCGAATTTCTGACTATCCTACCACAAATCTTCCTGTTCTGTATGTACACTCTCTTCTCAGTCTACTGTTCTGAGAATGGGTTTACCTTCCTAAACAATGGTTTTATGCCATCTGGAAGGCTAAGTTCCCTGCTTTCACTGGAACCCTCCACATCCACTATTTTGCCCAGAATTGTCAATTTCCAGCTTGATGCTAGATCTTTACCACCACAACCACCACCACCACCACCACCACCACCA
>NC_022010.1:46480445-46509537 GCF_000317375.1 Microtus ochrogaster
ATGATACATATTTTTATTCAAAGAACAATTTGAAGACTATTTGAAATATCGAAGGTCATATTCAAATTTTATTCACAAATATATGTTAGTATTTGATGAAACAATTGACCTGTTGTCTGTTTTGTAGATTTGTTGATATATAATTAACTATAACAAGTATGTCAATATTAAGCAATATGACTACAGGGTAAGGCCAGTTAAGAGGCTTGTTTTATTTCAACCAATTTAATAGATTTTTCTTTAATGGTGTGTGGAATTTTTTTGTGTCTTTTAAAAACATCTTCTGTTTTCTGATAAAATGATGTTAAATATCAATATTTTCCCAGAGAAATAAATGTATAAAACCTTTATACACACAGGGTTTTAAGGTCAGTTAGGATACTTTAAGAAGTTAATTATATATTTATGTATATATACACATATAAAATATATATGCAACATTTTTATTGTCTCAGCTTAAATCCAACAATTTATAAAACAAACCGAATTATCTATCCGTATTTTATCTCCAAGTTGGTTTCCTTTTAACACCTTTGTTACCTGGGTAGTACAACATTTTTGTAGATCTTGATATTTGGAGTGAATTTCTGAACTGTATTTTAGAACCCTTGCTTTATTGTCCTACTGAACTTTCACAGGAATTACCACGTTGTAACACATTTTTTTTTTGTTTGTTTTTTCAAGACAGGGTTTCTCTGTGTGATAGCCCTGGCTGTCCTGGAACTAGCTCTTGTAGACCAAACTGGCCTTGAACTCACAGAGATCTGCCTCCCGAGTGCTAGGATTAAAGGTGTACACTACCACTGCCCAGTTTCACTAGATCTTTTTAAAAAGGATTATACTGAATGAACACTATTTAATTGCATTATGGCTAAAGCCAGTAAGAGAGAGCATTCAACAATTTGAATTTGACTCTATAAGAGTCAAAGGCTGTATAATATTTCTTTCTTTGTTCTTTGCTTTGAATAATTTCTCTTGCCATTTCTTCCAGTGCTTGTACAGTTTCCACTCAGTGGAGTCTACTGCTTGTCTATCAGCCAAGTCTTTACAGCTTTCTCCTCTAGACTCTTTGCACCTTTGAGTTGTTTTGTTATGACTCGGTAGACTTCACTAGCCTCTGTGTTGGAGTACTTTGCAGAAGAGATCATGACTTTCCATGAATGATGTTTGAGATAAGGACTGGAGTGCATGAACATTCCCGTTACACTGTACTTCATTCGTCAGTTATTCAAAGTGTGGGAAACAACGTTCTGTCTTAGTGTTCGTCTGTCACTTCTGAATCAATAACAGGTTCTGTCTTTGTAGCTGTTGTGTGATTCTCTGAACCAGGGAAGCCCACTCTGACTGGTGGACTGGCCACAGTCTTCTTAAGGCGCTGCAGTGTATTGGTCCAGAAAGTCAGCTGAGGAAAGAGAGCAGAAGGAAGTGCTATATCCCGGTTTCTGGGTATCACTGCTACATATTTGATGACGGGAAGAGCTAGTGATTAGGTTAGGGTTTTCTCTGCATCTGGAAGCTCACAGGTTCTAATTCATCATCTTAGGCCATAGGTGATTATTTGAAAATTGGAAATATTTAGCTTAGAGAAGTGGTTCTTTAACTGTAGGTCATGACCCCATTTGGTAGGGGGTTCACTGTTCAGACATCTTGCATGTCAGATATTTAATTACTATTCATAATCATAAAAATTACAGTTATAAAGTAGCAACAAAATAATTTGATGGTAGGGCCTCAGCACATGAGGAACTGCTGTATTAAAAGGCTGCAGCGTTAGGAAGGTTGAGACCCAGTGCTCTGGAGTTTCCTTATGAGAGACCCCTTATCCTTCTCTGTTTACCAAAATTGCTGTAAGTTTCTTCATTTAGATTTGCTTGTGATCCCAGCACTATGCTTTTATTTAAATCATGATTTTTGTAGCTTCATCGCTTTGTTTTTATTATATGAGTGGAATTTTATTTGTATTAAAAATAAGTACGTCAGAGAATTTTATTTACTCAAAAAGTGAAAACAAGTTCTTATGTATCAAAGGATGTTATTTTAAAAAAAAAACATTTATTTGGTGGGAAAGATTTTAATCTGACAATATAAAGGCTGTGTGTTTCCTTCCCTTTGGGCTCTTCAATCTGTAATATAGAACACTAACATATAGCTCCCCTAGCAAGCAGTCATTGCTTATGAAATGAAGTGATCACAGGCACTATGCTCTTTTTTAAAAAAAAATCCTCTAAATTCCTTCTAGTTGCAATAAATGAAAATTTTATTTCTTGATTCCTAACTTTAGTGTTAGGTCAACATCTTTGCCTTGTTGCTTGATATTAACAAGTTTTCAAATTGGCAGTTTGTTTTGCTCAAGTGCTATTCTTGCAAAACTATTTCTTTAATGAAGGAAACATAAAATTTGTTTTTTTTTTTTTATAGTGACTGGAAAAAGATGTGGATGATCCCCAAAGTCATAGGAGGACAGAAGAAACTTAGTATCTTTTGAAACATGCTTTCCACCATCCAAAGACTATTCCCCCTTGCTTATTTTGTTTCTTCATCATGTTATTATTACATTCCTTTAGCCAGACAGGCATTGCTTTCTCCTGCTCTAGAATATGAATTTTTCTTAAATGATCAGTTCATGGCATTGGTATAAGGAATTCCTACTGCATCCAATCCAGTGGAATGTGTAATGGATTAGTTTTACTGAATCTTTTTCTGCTTTTACACTGGAGTTGTAGAGTATGAAGTTGAAATCACAGCAGACTTCACAAGGAAAAATTATTCAATCAACAGCAGACTTCAACTCAGTCAATGGTGTTGTGTCAAGTCAATGCAACTAAATAGTTCTTAGTACTAGAATGTATTTTCTAGGCAAATGTAAAAAACATAAATAAGAAATTAAACATTTACTTCACTTGGAGCATAGGTTTGAGGTACTGGAAGGAGGGCTCTGCAATTAAGAGTCTTGCTATTCTTTTGGAGGATCAGAGTTTGGTTTCCTGCATGCACATGTTATCTTACAACTACCCGTGACACAAGTTCCAGGGAATCTGGTCCCCATTCTGACCTCTGTGGGCACCAGGCACATATATGGTACACATGCATACACTGGCAAAACAATCTCACACACAAAATAAAATTCTAAAAATAGAAAAAGAGTGTAGGTTTCGTCAAGAACCTCTGATAACCAATTCTAAGTTTTATCATGTGGTGTTGTTGAGAGAGTTGCGTTATGGGACCATCAGTCTCTACCCCAAATGCTTGCATTCCTGAGACCTTATTCACTGAGTTCAGTCTGCCCTTTAGTCATGGATTCGACTCGGTTTCTCAGAAACACTAGTTAAGAGACATAAATAAGACTACCTCTGACTCCAGTAGGGAAGTTTTTGTGCATGACTTGACTTTTAAAATTGACACTTAAAATTGTATACATGTAATGATAGCAGGTGGTATACATGTATGTGATAACAGATATTAAAAATCCTTTCTTTTAGTTCCTGTGAATTGTACAGTATATGTTCCCTATCTATAGTCATTCAGATAAGCACCGGGATACAACATTTTTTTTCTGTTAGAATAAATAAACATCCTGAATTTTTTTATTTAAAATTAGCATAAATGGTTTAAAGATCATTCCAGCCTTCTCTAACAAAGTGTATTTTTAGTAGACTCTTTCCCACTCATCTTCTCCATTTCCTGATTCCTATCATTGTGAGTCTCACTCAGTCCCCTTTAAGCTACCATGCCGCATGGCTCCTTTCCCCTTAGCCTTTTCTCAGTCCCTGCCCCTACCCCCAAGTCTCTCTTGGTCTCCGTTTCAGCTTTTTAGTCTTTATCAAAATTGACGCACAAGTTCATATCTTCAGATGAGAGATAGCATGTGTCTTTTGTTTTCATGTTTGCATCCCCTAGCTTAATGGTGTACTTTCCAGATCTGTCTATTGTCCCATAAATATCATGATTTCGTTTCTCTTTACAGCTAGGTAATATTCCATTGTGTATATACACCACATTTTTTTATCCATTTATCTTTTGGCGAATATTTAGGTTAGTCAATTTCCTTGCAGTTATGTAGAACAGCTACTTTGTTCAAATATACTAATGTTTTTAGACTATGGAACTGATACCATTAGTCGTCAGTTATTAAAATGTATATATTGATTCTTACCGATTTGTTCATTTTGTCATGTTTGTTTCTTTTTTTCTTCTTCCTCTCCTCCTTATTATTTTTTGGGGGTCCTTTGGTCTCATGAATAAATTTTTTCTCATCTGGAGATCTGAAGATCCCATCAAGAATCTCCAATAGCTCTGACAGTGTCATCAGTGCCTTGGGTTTGTTTATGTTCTAGATAGAGTTGTTTTTCCTAGAGATTTTGTTGCTGGTTATGGTAGCCTGGGTTGGAAACTGTTATCTTTCAGAGCTTGACATGCATCATACCAGCACATTCTGGCTTTACAGTTTTTGGCTGAACAACCCACTGTCATGCTCTGACAAGCAGGGAGGGGTTTAATTCAGGAGGAAGACAGAGAGCAATATAGAAATGCAGTGATATTTCACTCTGACTTTGATTTACATTTTCCTGACAGCTGGTGACATCAGACATTTTTCATATATCTACTGGAAATTTTTATGATTTTTAAAAGAAATATTTGTTTGAGTCTAGGGACCGTATTAATAGGATTATCTGCCTGTTTTATTTATTATTTTATATGATTGAATTTTTCATAAATATAGGTGTAGGCCTTCTTTCCCACGTATAGTTCGTAAATGTCTTCTGTAATTCTGTATATTCTGTGTGTTGTTTGTTGTATGTAGAAGTTTTCTGGTCTGGTTTAATCCCATTTATCTATCTTTACTTTTATTCTTGTGTTTTATAGTCTTATCTAAAAATTACTTGGACATTACAGTGTACTGATGTCTGTCCTTTGTGTTTCTTAATATGCTGTCATAGTTGCGATCTTACTCTTAGGTTTAAAATCTCTCACATTGACTGTGTTAGTGCTGAAGTACAGAGATCTAGAATACTGCCTCAGTGTGCGGAACTACAATTTCCCCATCATTTATGAAATAAGCTCTGTATCCAGTGCACGTTCTTGACTGCTTTATACAAGATCAATTGACATTTGAGTTTATTTCTAGATTCTCAATTCTTTTCCATAGTCTCTATGTTTGGGTTTTGCTCATATGCTGTTTTAGTTTCTGTAGCTTTGTAGTATGTTTTGATGTCAAGGAATGCAATTATTCTTCCTTCATTTTTTTCAAAACTTTTTTTAACTACTTGAGAATTTTTTATGACTGATACAATTCTTTTATTATTATTGATTAGGGTTTTATTTCTTAGTGATTCTGTCTTGAATATACAGACTTCAAAAATGTATCCATTTTCTTTTAGGTTATTCAGTTTGTTGGTAGAGAGTTTATGATGTCTGATAAAAATTTATCTTTCTATGGTATTGGTTGCAACATCTTATTTTCTTCATAACTTATCTGCTTGAGTCTTTTTTCTTTCCTCATTCATCTAGCTAAGGTTTTGTCAATTTTATCTTTTTGAAGAATCAACTTTTTTGCTGATAATTTTGATTTTTAGATTATTATTAATTTCTACTTTGATTTCAATTATTTACTTTTATCAATTTAGGGTTTGATTTGTTCTTATTTTTTATATATACATGAGATGCCATAAGGGGGTTGTTTACTTGAGTTCTTTTTCTTTTTGGATGTGATCAATGATTGTTATAAATTCCTCGTTTTCACCGTATCCCATAGATTTGGTGTGTTTTTCTCCATTTCCATGCTTTAGGAAAAATTTTAAATTACTTTCTTAATTTAGTCTTCCTCAGTACACTGGTACATTGTTTACTTTTCATGTATCACCACAGTGTCTAAACTTTTCTTTTATATTCATTTTTTATTTTGTTAGATTTCATATGTAAAAGCACTAGGGGTGATTTCAGTTCTTTTAAATCTGTTAAGACTACTTTATCTTCTAACCTACCATCCGTGGTTGAGAATATTTGTTTGGTGAGAATATATATTCTGCAACTTCTGAGTGCATCTGTGTAGATGTTGATTAAGTAGAGTTGGACTGATGATTAGTTTAACTCTGTGGTTTCTTTAGAAATTTTCCACATGGATGATCTACTCATTGATGAAAGTGGGATGTTATCTTTATATTAGATCTACCTCTCCATTCATGTTTGTTAGTATTTGTTTTATATATTTAAGTGCTTTGATATTAGTTGTGTATATTTAATTTTCTCCTCTTGTTAAATCAGAGCTTTTCTCATAATGTAATGATCATTATGATCCTTGTGGTCTTTAGTGCATTTTGTCCCTTATAAACATGGCTACTCTCTTGGTGTCAGTGGAATTAATTGGTTTTTCAAGCATTAGAGAAAATGTTGGCAAATACAGAAATTCATATTTTCTAACCTTTCTCACCTTTTTAAAAAAATTAACTTACTGCTTGTGTTCAAGTGTTCTCTCCCACATTGACATTTTGGGGGCAGAATCCTTGTATTCTAGTGTGTATTCTATGTGGTATGTCTTTTATGTAAGCTAAATAAAATCTTATTATCCAGGATTTTCTTGACTTTTATGTAAAATTCTCTGACATGCCCAGCATCTATAGTACTTGAATGGTTGCTATGAAGAAAGATAGTAATCAAGTTTCAGAAAACAAAAACAAACAATAAATCCTTCACTCCAAAACTGCTATTGTGCAGGCATCTGTTTCAAAGATGTTTCTCAGGAAGAAGGCCATGCAAGAATACTACTCGAATCTCTCTTTATGATTAAAAACATTCTCTCAGGAGTTTAAATTAACAATTTATTTTTCCTAATGGTGGGGAGAAACTAAGAAAGTCAAAATGTATTTCAAATTAGATATTTTGCAACTACTTCTATTTATACCCGCATTACACCACCAAAAACTTTTCTCTTTATTTTCTTTACTTATATTCTTTGTAAAGTATAAGATCTTTGTAAAACACTAACAAGAAATATTTCATAAATTATGAGTTATTTAAATAATTAAAGTGCAAGTAAATTCAGTAAAAATCATTTACTGAGAGAGCATTTACCATAGTACGGAACACAGCTGTGAACTACTCAGATGGAAATATTTCTAAGCTAGAAGTCTTTAGTTGTTGTGATTATGATTCTTTTTAGTAAATTCAATCAATTTGAATGCTTTCTTCTTAAAAAATCTTCACCTTCTGTTTAGATTAAAGCATCATTTCTAAGACAACTGACATTTATTTTCCTCCTTCCCTTGCATGATTGAGCTCACTAAATTATCCTGTATATGAGTTTAGAATTTCCTCAAACTGCTTGACATATTTCTTGCATCAGATTAGAATTTCCATACAAGATGAAACCCATTTGCTATCCCTGGTTTAGATTATATATGTGTAGTAATCATATTGTCATACATAAGAACTTTGATTAGTGTCTGGATAAATTCTAAGTCATTTATTTGAAGACAGCTGAAGAGCTGTCTGGAAACAAAAAGACAGTTTGAACTAAACTTGAAATTTTAGGGACAAGCTATACAAAAGAAGGAGGCAGGGTCAACAAGTATGGCATGAAGGAAGAACTGCTACTCTAGTGTACAATGTTGTGTTTAGTTGATCTTTCAAAACTATGGAAAGAAGACTTGGAAGTGGTCTGTCTTTGTACCAGGAATACCATACCATCTCCACTGAAAACTACATATTTTAATATGTTATTTCTGTGATCGAAAAGTCTTACAACATATTTCAAAAGAATTTCCTTGATATCATTGTGTGCATATGTGTGTACATAAATATATACATATATACACACAAATATATACAATTTTAAAAGAGGTAGAGAAAATGAATAGATAATATGGATATTAGGAATTTTAAAAGAAGAATAAAATATTTGAGAAGAAAGGAAATTCAAGAAATAAATTTTTACTATACGAAGTTAATTATCCAACGCATAAAGTCAGCCTGTAGTTGGATAAAGCAAAATGCTTGACTTGTAAATGAGAAAACATGCCATAGTAAAGTATGCAAATTAAGGACAGAGAGGAAGAATAACAAGCACACCAAAGAAATCCTGACCAAAACAATTTAGGAGACAAAGGTTTATTTTGGATCACAGTTCAATTACAATCCATCATGGTATAAGATGAGCAATAAGAGCTTGAAGAAGTTGACCCTAATACAGCCACAATTAGAAAGCAGAGTGTGCAAATAGTTGAGGTTGGATCACTTTCTTCATTTTAAACACTCTAGGATCTCAGTCTAGGGAATAGTGCCACTGATAGGAAATGGGTGTTCCCACCTTTGTTAATCCAGTCAAGCCCCCTCAACAGGCATGCCTAGAGACCTGTCTCCTAGGGAACTCTAGAACTGATCAAGTTGACAATCAAAATTAAATGTCACAACTCCACCTCTTGTTATGTGGACAACAAAGCATACCCCTTAAATCATAAGCTTTCTCCTGTGTGTTCACAAACTATCACGTTCATCTCATACTGCAAAATATACTTCGAAACTTTCTGCAGCTTTTAACAATCTCAAATGTTTAAAAGTTAAATGTCTATGTCACATTTGAAATGGAAGGCAATCTCCTAACTTGGAGCTGGTATAAAATAAGCAAAAAAATGAATTACATACTCCAACATAAACAGAATAAATATTCCCATTTCAAAAAGAAAATGACTAAAAACCCACATGGTAAATACCAACTACATCAGTTCTGTTCCTGGCATCTAGACCATGTGATGAAGTTTGTTGGCCTCGAAAGACCTCAGGCAACTTAAAAATCTGCCATCTGAAATACACATATCCTATCTCTTAGTTTGGCTCCACTTTATACCCACATCTCACATGGTGGGTGCCTCATGGTGCTGGCACCACCAATGTCCTGGGCCTCATCACAACTCAGGTTTCACATCATAGCTTCAAACAACAGTCAACGTCTTTGACCCTGCTGCACATTGTCTGGCCTCTAGTGTTTTCTGAAACAGGACTCCAAAACTCCTTAAATATCACATCTCCTATGACTACAAGGAGCAGGGAATACCTCTAGTTTGTCTTTCTTCCTCCAAATAAAAGTTGATCTTCTTGAGATGGAGTTTATGATGAGTAGTATTCAGCCTTCAGGATACCCGTTCATATTTTTCTTGTGCAATAAAAATTTTTCTCATTAGTAGTTACAATCTCTTTAACGATTATAGCTGCTTTCATAGCACCAGTGAGAATGCTCTCCGGCACTACAATTTTATGTGTGGAACAGCTTAGTCTATTACTTTTGAGTTCAACTCCCTCAAGATCTCAGAAAACAGACAGAATGGTACCAGATTCTCAGCAAAATATCATATGAATGGCTCCTGTCTGATGTTGGATGTTCTTCTGTATATGTGTTACTTTCATTGGTTAATGAATAAAGCTGTTTTGGCCAATGGATTAGTAGAGCAAATCCATGTGGGAAATCTGAATAGAGATATATATAGAGAGAGTGAGTGGATTCAGAGAGATGCTGTGTAGCTGCCGAAGGACAACAACACACGAGCTGGAACCTTATCAGTAGGCTAGAGTCTCATGGCAATACATAGATTAATAGAAATGAGATAATTCAAGATGTAAGAGGTAGCAAAGAATACAAATAAGCTATTGGCCAAATAGTATCATAATTATTATAGTTTCAGTATGATTATTTGGGATTGGTTGGGTGGAAAATGAACAAGTAGTCTCTGCCTACACCTGTCCTTCATGGTGGACTCCATTTTTCCCTTTGAAGCTTCAGCAGCTGGACCCCCATTGTCTACATTTCTCTGTACATGCATGTCTTCCAAGTTCCCACCAGAATGACCCATTAAGCTTTTCTTACATTTGAGGGCTTTACTAGCTCCAATTCCTAAAATCTTAAACATTCTTCCCAGAATCCAGTTTCAAAGACCCAAAACCATATGATAAGGTTTATCAGGCACTTTTCAGCACCCCATTTCTGTCTTGGTTTCTTTTCCTGTGATAGAAGTCATGTAAACATTAAAGGAAATACTTTGGCTCATGTTTCAAGGGAGTAGTCCATTTTGGGAGGGTTATCATGGCCACAGGAGCTAGAAGCAGTTGTCACATTATATCTCTAATAAAGAAGTGGAGAGAATGGATACACCTATTGAAATACGACTTTGCTTTTGTACTTTTAAGTATATGGCTTTTTACAGAAACAATCTATGTTTTTCATTTTTGCTTATGAGCATTAAAGGCTGAGCTAACCCTCCAGTCCCATTCTATAATTCTATATGGAAACAATATTGTCTCAAGAAAGCTTTGGTTTACTTTAGTCTTTTCAAAAAGACTGTTATGTTAATTATTATTCATTATGATAACAGAATTTTAATTTATTTGAGTGAACCAGATGCCTGATGGATTTAAAGTAATTCAGCTTGTAAAGAATTTATTTTTAGAAGTAAATAATCTAATACTTTCAGTTGTTCAAATGCCTATAATTTCAAGATTTAAATTAAGATACATTCAGAAACAGTGACTTAATACAATATATATTTTAATCATCATCACTTCCCTCCACCCGTCCATTGTGATCACCATTCCTATTATCAATACCTTCCTTATACTCATACATCTTTGTTTTTGTTTGAAGTCCACTGAGTTTACTTTGCACTATCTTTGTGACCGTATGTTTAGAGATATCAATTGGTGCCTGGTGAAGCATGTTGGTACACAACTAAAGATAATGCCTGCTCCTCTTCCGGAGTCTGTGAGTGGTCATTCTTCTGTATGGAGGATAGGGACATAAGCCAAATGTGCTCCCCCAATCTATGACCGACCAGTGACAAGCACTCTCCAATCCTTTCTTACCAAAATGCCTAATTGAATCTGAGAATTATTTGAATAATTGATATTTCTATGTATTTGTTATGTTCAGTCTTATATTCAAGACCCTTGACAAACTACCAGGCTCAATGAATCTTTCAGTAAATACCTTTTCCACGAATGATTCGATATTAAAAATTTTGCTTTAAGAAAAAAGTTGGTCACTGATTTCATAATTTTAAAATATAATTTTAGAATTAATTTTAGTTAGAATTAGGTAATAATAAAATGTTATGTGACACAGAAAGATATGATGACCAAAGTAAAAAAAAAGAACATACGAGGCATAGCTTCATTTTAATTTAACTATCAAGTGATTATTCCAATGTATCAGAGAGACCAGGATTATGTATCTATTTTGTATTTCTTTGTTTAGAATCTGCTTATAAAGCTAACTGTAGAAAACAAGCTGTACAAATACAATTGTGTTTTCAGTGGCAGCCTTTAAACAGTAATGGCTTTTTCTGAAACAAAGCCAAGATACCACAGATGTATCCCGAAATTCCTATAACAGAAGTTAGTTTCAAAACATTCTCTTTAAAATGTGATGATACATTTTTGTTATGTAAACAACAACAGCAGCCTGACAGAAGAGAAGAATGAGGAGGCTGCTAATTTTTTCAAGTATATAGCATCTGTTATATTAAAAGAAATACATCTGTTTTTAAATTCTGAGGCAATCCTACTAGCCTACAGGGAAAAAACTATAAACAATGTTCTTCACACAAACACATTTAATAAAAAAGCTGTCACTGTGAAAAGAAAATCTATGTTTCCAGTCAAACTATTCTAGCCATGGGGGAAACCTCAGAAACAGGATGCTTGCTTTTCCTAAGCATCAAACCTAGCTGAATTTTCAAATGAAAGCAAAATCTAACCAAGGTTTGTTTATGCCATGTTCTTTGTGAGCATTATTTCAGTAACCTGTGAGGTGTCTATAACTGTCAATGCTCAGAAAATAAAACCTTAGGGAGACTTCCGTTCACTGAGGGAGATGTGGCTAGGGAACAATGGGGGGCTCCTGAACTGTACTACTCTAGAGTTTCCAGGTTCTCCACTTAGATTTATTCGAAAGTATTTCTCCTCCTTTGTAAAAATTTTGTGTTTCTTTGTCTATAATTATTCCTCTCACTGGAGTCCCTAAGAATTAATTTTTCTCTACCAGCACCATTCCATTTATCATTGAACACTTCCATTGCAGTTACTGTGGTAGACAAATTTGTAAATTTAGTGGGTAATTTGAGACTATATATCCCCTATTATTGTCTTTACCCTTCACTCCTCACCATGCAATAACTTGGGCTCACAATTATTTCTTCCTCTTTTCAAGAAATTACATAGCCTAGCACTTTATGAAAATAAAAGATCAAATTTAAAAATGACTAGTCATAGTTATGTAATTCATTTGGAGATTTTCAAAGAGAAAAACTTCATGAAATTAATATGTCTTATAGCAACAGGGTAGAACATAGTTTCTTCTTTTTCATTATTTCCATGGACAAAATTTATGTCTGCTTTAAATTTGTAATCATGTTCATGTCTTCAACCAAGATGGAGACATTTCTAAATCTACCATGACTTTTGAAAGATGGGATGCCTTACTACAAAATGTACTTTCAATCAGCTTTGTGTACATTCTATATAATTGTGCAATTGTAGTAGCAAAAAAGTAGAGCAGAATATTTAAGAAAATTGCAGTGTTCAAAAAATGTCATAAAGAATAAATATCATAGTCAGCAATAGAGCATAATGGTCTGGTATTCAGATTTCCCTGTGCCAATTGTGCCACTGTGTTATTTTGAACATGGTCCCCGTTTTTTGACATTATCTTCATCTAAGAATATATATCTCCTATACCTCTTTATGAGTTATTGAACAGAGAGGCCTCAGGGGCTCCCAATACAAGTTGGGCTCTTGCCATTCCTCTTAGTTGCACACTTGTAACTAGATGATAATATCCTGTTATGAAAGCACTACAAACTTGATGCATGATACAGAGAAATCAAGCCAGAATGGAGTTGAAAGCTTCTCCCTGCCTGCTCCCTATTGTAATTCCAGAAGGAGTAACATGGGCTGCTAGGAGATTTAGGAGAGGGAGAAAAGACACCAATGGTCTTACCCAGTGACACTCAGGAGACTTACTTGCCAGGCAAGGTATGCTGATTTGTGCAATAGTGACACTACTGTAATGGAGGTAACCAAATATTCTCTGATTGGATTTGAGACCCACTCCAAAGAAGAGAAGCCTAGCCTAAGTACTATAAACATGGTTAAAAAATCCATGGTGAAAGGGACTGGAGACTCAAGTAAAGGAACTAATATTGTTGTTTCATTAAATTGACGTATCATCAAGCTGCCTTCTAAATATTTCTGTTTATACCTCTACGGGGAATTCTAATTAGTCTAAATAATAAAAACACAGAGTTAGATAATGGGGATGATGCTTGAAAGCTGAAAGATCAGAGAAGCAGAGCTGCCAGCAACTAGTTCTTACCTTGACCAAATCATCAGACCAAATAGACTATTCTGTCTCTACAAATTTTCAGACTGAATGCTAAGACTGAATGTTCTCTCTGTGAAACCTCAGAGTGAATCCTGAGCTCCTGTCTCCTACCACCTTCTATTCCTCTTTCTGCCCAGCCATCATTTCCCATCTCCACTTCCCTAGTGCTAGGATTAAAAGTATGTGCCACCACTGCCTGGCCTGTATGACTGACTGGTGTGGCTAGCTCTGCACTCTAATCTTCAGGCAAGCTTTATGTGTTAAAGCACAAACAAAATATCACCATATTTACTTATTTACAACACTATTCTCTGCTTTAGTCAGAGATTTTCTTTCTAATGATTAATGCAGAACCTTGTGGCTTAAAATAATACTAAAAGTGATGGATTATATTCATCACTAAAGGAAATATTTACGCCCTGTAGGGTTCAGGAAACATTGTGGAAGTGGAGGTAGGAAGAATTTGAGATTGAAGATAGGAAAAAGCACTGCTAAATGTCACCCTCCCATTATTTATTTAACGAAATTTTAAAAGAAATCCTTTCCCCAAGGGTGATGAGCTGTAACTCTTGGCAGCTGCCTAGAGGAGGAAGGTGGGAAAAAGAAAGAAGAAAATCCATGTGATTTGAGCTGGCATTGAGGTCAGCCACATAGCAGACAAGCCGCCACATGGGAACAGAGGAGCTGGAAAGAGTCAGAAAAGTCAAAGTACCAGAAAAGCACATGTAGGGCCTGGCCTTCAGCTGAGAGACAGAGCAAAGAATAAAGGTATGCCTTTCTGAATTAAGACTCCAAAAGTCATCAGGCCCAACTGAAGGTCTTGGTGACCCTGGAGCATCTTCATAAACCATAGGAATTCTGCAAAGGAAAATGCACATAATTTCAATAACGGAATGCTTACTTCTCCCACCTCTTTAGCGTAACTTAAGGTGGACCTCAGTTCCTGAGAAGTTTGGTCCCTTGGTCAGGTGATAGACTTGTCAAATAGAATTGATTCTTAGGGGCAGTCAAAATGGCATTTCACAACTTAGAGGTAGATTCCATTCCTTACTGTCTGACTTCCACTATTTAGAGAGGTAATCCTAAAAGAGATTCAGGATGTAGGCTAAAGTTGGGTAATAGATATAACCCATTTTTACCGTGAAAATCTAGGAATCCAGTTCCAAAGTCATTTACCAGAGAAGAATAATTTTTGAACTGCAGTATTATTTTCATATTCAGCATGCAGAAAGAGGAGTTCATTTAGGAATAGATAAGAAACTAGAACTACTTTCTGTCCTTTCTAGCCAGATAACCAAGGAGACTTCTGGAACATCTGCCTCCAGGTACTATGCCCTGTCTAGCTTCTGCCATTTAGGGAATTGGAGCACTGACTGAATTTGTCTTCATCCTAACAGTGCCGTTGAGTGTGGGAGTTGGGGATAACACTCCAGTATGTCTATCTAGGGGTTCTCAAAATGCATCAATGGTTATATTTGTATTATTGCAAGTTAGAGTAAGGGAGTTCTTAGAATGTTCCCAGAAAGAGACTTGAGGGAGACATAAGGGCAAGAGTCTTTAACATTACAAACCCCAGGCAGAGAAACAGAAGCCAGAACAAAGGATATATGTTTTCTTAATATCTCCATTAAGATCCATTAGAATCTCTTGATGGATTCAAAGAGCATATATTCATGGTGCTCTTTTTCCATGGACCTTTTTTCTTCTCTAAAGAAGAAAGACTCAAGAGTAATAAAGTTAGGATTTGCTTGTGGACAAGTTGATAGCTGTTGGAGGGGCCAGAATCATAGTTTGAGGTCCCTCCCAAATGGCTTACAGAGGAGAGAGAAAAGATATATAACAATTGTGCTCATTGATTTTCTGCCACTGTGACATAACACCATGATCAAGACCAAGTTATAGAAGAATTTGTTTTGGCTTATGATTCCTGAGAGATAAAAGTCCATCATGGCAGGGATTCCTGACAGTGAGCTACAACCATGGTGGTTGCAGAAAGAAAAAGGAAGCACATATTTTCAAGAGGGCGATGGAGACAGAGAGAAGGGGTAGTGAAGTTACCTAAACTCAAAACCTACACTGAATGATATATGATCATACCTCCTTAGTATCAACAAACATCATAAACCTCTATAAATTGGAAACCAAGTGTTCAAACACTCAAGTTTATAGGTATTGGGGTCTTTTCTCATTTCAACCACCAGAATCATTGTTTGACCTTTAGGTAAAAATAATAATAATAATAACCTTGCTTTTCTCTATTACAGGTTTATCCTGTAGCTGCTATACTGTTGGAACTGAGCCCATTTGTAATGGCCTATATCCAAGTAGCTTTTAATTTATTAAGAAGAAAGTCATCAGTGAGACATAGGTGTCAAAATAACAGCTCATGTGGATTTAAGTCTAATGTCTGTGAAATGTGATCTCTTGGACCATTTAAAAAACCTTATCAATCATTTTAATCTTTGCTTATACTTTCCTATTGGTTGTTGAGGATCATATAGCTAGCCCAAATTAACCATTTTTCTTTTTCCTCCCCTTGTCTTTAGGGGTCCCTTGAACTTGAGGGGGTACATTAATATCAATCTTCTTCTTAAATGATGTTGTCATATGTTATTGATCTGTTCTTGGTACCTTTATAAACCATTGGCTTAGAAGAATAAAAATATATATTGAATCAGGGTTATTTAAACATGTTTACGTTTTGTCGAAGATTTATCTAACGACGACACAGTAGTAACAAGTATCAGATTGTTGTAACAGGCCTGTATATTGATTATACTCAGAGGCCCTTTGGAATAATTAAAAGGGACAGTATTTTTGGCTCTTGCTCCCTAAGATCAATTAGGTCCCAGGGAACTGAGGCTTCTCTTTAAAGTTCCTGTAGCTCTAACAAATCATCTGTCATCTTGTTTGGGGAGGCCACAAAGAATCTACCAAGTGAACTCTAAACAGCATACGTCTACAGAAATGGAGGGTAAACATAAAGGAAGTTGTCCTCAGTGTTTACAAATGAAGCCATGGACAAGCAAGGCCTTTGATACATTCTTACAGAGCTGGGTAAAAGAAAGATGAAACGTGATCTTCTGGGCAAGGCACAGCCATCGTAATCAGGAATTTACAGCAACTGCTGGTACCTACCCTGGGTCTGTACAAAAATGGTGCCATCAACAATTAGACAAGAATGGAGGTGGTACTCATGGGGACCTATCTCGTTAACAATGAATTATTTGCTATTAATGTATTAAGGAAGAGGAAAAAACATTGCCTTCATTTGCATATCTACGAATGAACTGACCAGGCTTCTGATGAACATCATTTTGGACTGACAATACTTAATTAGGCATGGAAATTAAAAGAACTTAACCTGAGACAGGAGACTGTATTCTAATTTGAAAGGAAAAAAAACCTCAATAGCATCCTTAGCTTTTCAGCCTCTGGGGTCTGCACTGTAGCCAGAGGACCACAATGCTGCTTTTATTGTTATTTTACTAATGGTGTATTTCTATGAAGGAAAGTACAACCTTTGAGTGGAATGGGCATTTGGACTCATTTCTTAATGATTTTCTTTGCCAACAAGGATGCTAAGGGTTAAAGAGCTATGGTTTACCCAAGACATCACAACTTTATGGTGACTGAACTTGAAATAAAACTGATGTCTGTGCTGTTATTTTTAATGCAACTGATTCAGGTAATAACAAAGGATAGTCAGAAAAGAGCATTAATACCAATATTCTCATTTTTTACCCCATAATGGTACTAGATTGACATGAGTTACAGAAAACCTTTGAGCTGTGTCATAAGTGTTCATAGTCTCCCTGTTTTGAGCACATGAAATGTGTGATAATTTAGTACTACTAACTCCTTTATTGGTATACCATTCAGATGACTGTTCAAGGATTGCTTATTTTAACGAACTGGAATATTTCTTTTTATTTTTGAAACAGTTACTGGAAATAACACAGAATGCTTTCTTATCTCTATTATAACTGTGAAATTCCACCTAGTAAAACTGTCTCTGGTGGTTGGGAGACATGTATTGCCTTTATATAATACCAGTGCAATACTCGGTTTTGAGGAATTAAAACAATTGGTTGCACCAAGACCTAGTAGTGCAGTGATCCTGGACTTAAACACAGCAGAGAAATGCAAATGAACATGACCCTTGCTTGTGTTTCCACTGGTTCCTGGGGTCATAGCATGAAAGAACTGAGCTGCTTATGGAATCCGGATAAGCCTGTGGGCAGTGGAACAATCGAGTGATGGAAAATGAGTCTGGGAACCAGTCTGATTTTTACCTTTAGTGTTTATAGAAAATCTAGGTATTAAACATTTCACTATTGTGACTGATAGGGAAGAATTGTTATTAACAACTGACTATAATTTCCTATGGTTCTGTGAATCACTTGAAATATGTATTATTCCAAATTTGTTAGTTCATTTGAATAAGGCATAATATGTTATTTCCTTTAAAGACTTCAATAATAGCTTTTTAAAGTTTATGTTTAAAGTATTATTCAAAATACAGCCATTAAAATTAAACATCTTGGTAATTCTAGGCAACTGAGAAGGGCCCATTGAAAATATGACTATGATCTATGGATAAAATATGGTTTAATTAATATTCAGGATTTCTGCACAGGCAATTCCAGGGCATCATTTATAACATTGTTACATAAGCAAGCATCCACACTATTAGTCTACCTAAAGAAAAAGGTTAATCTTACAGGTGAGAAGAAAGAGACCTATCACAAGTTAAAAAATCAAGACTGCATGGACTATGTGAAAAACTCTAACCAAAATGAAATATGTGTTAATAAAAACACAAGGGCTGCAAAAGAGTCTAGTCTGGAGAGAATACCACTTTGCTTAGTAAAACATGTTAAATGCACCTCACATTCATACCTACACTGCCTTCCCCCGGTATTGCATCTTTGTGAATCATTCTCACACCTATTTTTTGGTCCTGGCTTAAAGGTTATCTTTAAAAAATGTAAGCCAGAGAAACTGCTACCTTTACTCAAGCCATAAAAGGTCTTTGCTCTGCCACTCAGTATGCCTACCATAGGACAGGGGTTAATCTCTGCTTTTTCCTTCATATCCTGCCAGTACCCATCCCTCATTTTCTACAATCCCCTCCCTTGCTCCAAAGTGATTGTTCCTCTTTTATAACGCACTTAAAACATTCTCACTTTCATGCCAGTTCACCTACTGCTACTCAGTGTGAATATTATTTATTAGATACATATATAGATATGCAAGATTCCTCCTGGCATTAAAAATCAGCATATGTACTATTTTCTTAGCAAGACCTTTCTTAAGCATCTTATTTAAATCATTAATGCCCAGACTTGTTATGCCAAGATACTTTACTTGTAGATGCTATCAGGAGTTGAGATTATTTGACTTTTGTTTGTTTGATACTGTTTCTTGTGTGTCCTTTCTACCTTGTTTCTTGCCTTATTCTTCTTATTTTTCTGTCTTATTCTTTCCAATAAAATCTTAACTTGGCACATAGTAAGTCTTTATTTTGTTATTAATAATGAAACTAGTCTCATCTAACTAACTTTTATATTATTACTTTTGCCAATAAAGTTCAGTTTTTAATCCCTCCAGAAATAATCAAAAGGAACTGCTTTTTAATTGAATTTTTTTTGCACCAAGAAAACCCAACCTTAGTCAATATAAGTTATTGTAGCTTTGGAGAATATGAGCAATCTTCTTGGCCAGACATCTACCCTGGTGTTAACAAAGCAGTTCTCAAAAGGTATAAGACAAATTAGGAATGACCACACTGCCAGAGTCTAAAAAGAAGGAAAATTTCGGAAAGATGGAGGAATAACAGTGGTATTCTGATAGTACAGTCACTGATCACATAATTTTTTTAAAAATGAAGCTCTACATACTGTCTAGTATGAGATCATATTTTACAAAGACAAATAACGAAGGCAGAATAAACACTGTATAACCAAAAAAATGAAAATAAGAATGCCATAAATTTGCAAGAACCATGAGTCAAGCTCAAAAATGGACTGAGCATACCAAAGAAAAAAAGAATAAGGAAAGACACAACTGCCATTCAAAAGATTTAAAATTAGCTCCATCCAGAATGAAAAGAGCATAAAAGCTAAATTTGGATAAAATATTTTTTATTGGTTTTATTAGTAAAAGACTTAAATTCTGAAGCCAGTAAGATGGCTCAATGGGTAATAGTGCTTGCCACAAAGTCTGATGACCTGACTTTGACCTCTGGGATCCACATAGATGGAGAGAATTGATGTCTGCAAATTGTTCCATGACCTCCACAGATAGGCTATGGCATGTGCCTTCCCTAAGTACAGGAACAATATAATACATTTTTAAAAGATTTAAATTCTGTTTGCTTCCAACTTACATATCAAGAGGAGGAATTTCATAATGAACAAAAGAAACTGGAGAAGAGAAAAATAAAGTGTGACTTAGAATCAGATACATAAATTAACGAACCCAATGTAAACAGAGTACCAAAAATAGTATCATGCTTAAAGAATCTACAGAATAATGTAGAAGCTAACACACTGAGAAAAGCTCAGTGTAATGTTCGCGAGGAATGAAACACAGTCTTAAACATCTGCACCTATTCTTGGTAAAATTCTAAATCATACATTGATTAACAAATTAGGAAAATGGCGGTATGTTAAGAGAAATGAGTAAAACAAGGCAGCTACCAAACATAATTTCCTTAACAAAAAAGCTTGAAAAATGTTGAGATAATTGAAGATCAACCAAAACTCTCACCAGGTTATAGTGTTTATTATGACAATGGCTTTCAAAGAAACGTCATATGAGATGCGGTGTTTCTAGTCTTTCATGGGACTGGTATCTTAACAAAAGTGTGTTGGGAAACAGAAGACTTCATAGTTTTTATTTAAAATTTTATTTTAATTTTCATTATGGGCTAGGTGTGCATACATGCATGTGTAAGTATGTGCCCACAAAGTTCAGAAGAGGTTGTGGGATCCTCTGGAAATGGAGTTACAGACAGGTGTGAATCACTTGACTTGGGTGCTTCAAACTGAAGATAAGTCTTCTGCAAGAGCAATATATGCTCTTAGCTGCTGAGCCATTTCTATGCCCCTACTTTATGATTTCATATTTTTGTTTCTTGCATTGAACTCTTTTACTGATGATTCAAAGTAAGCTAATAGACCCTGCCTGTCACATCCATAGCCAACACAAGCTGGAAGCAATAGTAAATGTGACGGATGGCTGAATCGATTTTGAAAAATATTATGACAGGTTGAAATATTGGACTAAAACAAATAAAACATGGAGAAGACAGGAGACACCTGGCTTAAGAGACATTCTTAGGAACAAAGTCTAGGAAGAAACAACAATGTTTTCTCTGCGAACAGAAACAATGCAGTAAGAGATGTTCCACAGCCATGTTTACATGTTCACTGTCTGCTGTTGATTGCTAAGTTAGGACAAAGTTAGTATGACAGTGATAGATTCAGGTTCAGACCATGAGGAAGTCAATTCAGTTGCAAAGCTGCAACTGTCTTGTCTAGATCAAAGAGGAAACACTCTGATTATTTGTCCCCTCCGGTGGGGAAAATGCATAGTCTAATTGACCAAAGGTAAGCTATCTTTTAAAATTTTATTGATCTATTTATCTATAGTGTGTGTGTGCATGCACATCAGTGAGAATGCAGGTGTTCACAGAGGCCAGAAATGGGTGTCCGAGCCCATGAATCTTTAGATATGTAGTTGTGAATGACATGACATAGATTATTGCAAAAGTAATAATGACTCTTGACCACTGAGATGCCTTTTCGGTCCCACAAGCTCTTTTTTTGATGTCTCTACTTAAATCAGACTGAGCAACTATTTGACCAGGATATTAAAGGCAGAATTCCCAAGCTGACTTCTGGTTTCCTAGTCCAGATAGAATTTAGAAGTCTATTATGTTGTATATTTCAATATTGATTTTCTGGCATGAAACCTTAAAATAGAATATTTTAGACAATCTGCATAAAATTGCTTTTCAGAGATGAAAAATGAATCATTCTCTGCTGTAACTTTCTTTGTGACTGGTATGTGCATCACACTAGATTGTGTGCTTAACGAGAGAGAGAAATTGGAGTCCACAAGCTTATCATCTAGTGTGGAAGACTGGTGGACAACTAAAATAAGGACAGATACGCTCTGGCTTCTCTTCAGGTCATATAAATCCTTCACCTTAAAGCAAGAACAGGGAGAAAGTATCCATGACTGACAAATTGCACTTACTTCTGATTAAAAGATTGGAAAACATGGAAATTTAAAAGACATTTAAATCTCCTCCCCACCCATCAATGCCTGAGGCAGTGGGAGAGCTGGCCTGTAGTCTTGAGAGTGGGAAAGACATCTCTAACACCTACTAGCTGCCACACTTGGGAGCTGTTAGCGCAGCTGTGTGGGTGAGCCAGCTCCAAATTTGTGAAGATGGGAGTGCTGTCCCCATTACCCATCTGTCTTGTGGTGGCATGGGCAGAAATGAATAGACCCCTCCCTCACCATCAACAGCCGAGGAAGGTGGAAAAGTTGACCCTGAGGTCACAGGAACAGGAGAGCTGTTGCAGCTCCCACCCTCACCAGCTGTAGCACTCCCTAGAGTGGGTCCTGCACCTTTCTCGGGCAACACAATAGAGCCAGCCCTACTGGTGGAGTTGTGGGTGAGGTAGCCCTGAAGCAGTGAGCAAGGGAGAGCTGTCCCCATTACTTATCTGTCACAGGGAGGCATGGGGGGGGCAGAGTTGGTCCCCCTCCCCACCCACCAATACCTGAGACAGGTGAAGGAGCTGGCCCTGGGTCATAAAAGCAGAGGGGCTGTCCCTACCCCACACCAGTTGCGCTCTGAAGAGTGGTCCCTGTACTTCACTTGAGCAATGCAGTAGAGCTGGCCATAATGGTAAGTGTGGGCAAGGGGACTCTGAGAAAGTGAAAGCAGGAGAACCAGCTGCCACCCTTGCTCATTCCTGCTAGAGGTTAATTAGCCAGGGCAATCCTGCAGAGCTCATCCTGGTAGTGAGGACAGGGAGGAGCTGGCTGGTGGACCTACCCTACAGCAGCCAAGACCAGCAACCAGGGTTATGACACGGCCCACCCCAATATCCACATCATCTGTGATTTGTTGGAACAGGTGAGGGACCAGATTTGCAGATGCCAAACCTCAGAATCTCCACAACACGGGGAAAAAACAGGATATCCAAGAAAAGTCCTAGTGAAGGCCCAGCATTGATAGTGTAGAAAAACCAGAAACCTCAAACCAGATCAATGACTCTGCAATAAACACTTGCGAGTAAAGATATATGGACATGGAGCATGAATCGCTGTGTCACACTGCATGCAGCTCCTTTTTCCTTTTCAAATTTGTGGAGGATTTTTTTTTGAGGGGGTGCAGGAGCAGAGGGAAAATGTGAAGGGATAAGGGATAGGGAAATGAATGGGATCAAGATACATGATGTAAAAGATGCATAGAAAAAAGAAAAAGAAAAGAAAAAGCATTAAAGCATTGAGATAAACAACTAAGAAAAAAGTATTTGTTGTTTATTTTATTTTTAAATGAAATTATTACAGTGTTCTCATGAACAACCAAGTCTAGATAGTAGAGCAATGCAGTCCTTGGAAGTAAACTCTGGACCATTAGGACAAAAGATTCCAAGATCTGGTTTTGTGTTGCCTGAGTGTGACTGCAAAAAAAGACTTTAGGTAAACATAACTTTTTAGGCCCCCAAATCTATTTCTTCCCAGAAGAACATATGAAAAAATGAAAGTTAGCCCTTCTGAAGCTCACAAGCAGTGGAAATATTGTCCTAATTCCAGTGTGAAAAAAATTTCAAGGTCATTGTGGAGCTATGTAGTTTTCTGTAGAAAAAAGTAATATTATTTCTCCAGGACCACGCTGCTAAGGTTTGAACCCACACTTCAATGTCACCATTGAAAATTCATAAAAAGCAAAACTAATTTTAAAATTTTAGTAAATTTGTTTTTATAGAATTCTGTACATGTATACAATGCAATGTGATCATATTAATCTCCCATGCACCCTTCCATCTACCACCAATTTTTCCCTAACACACTCCTCCCAATCTCATGTCCTCCTTTTAAAAAAATTACACAATAAGTGTATTTAATGCTGTGAATTTATTCTGAACTTTTAACTACAGTTATTTATTTATTTATTTATTTATTTATTTATTTATTTATTTATTTATTTATTTGATTTTTCGAGACAGGGTTTCTCTGTGGCTTTGGAGCCTGTCCTGGAATTTGCTCTGTACACCAGGCTGGTCTCGAACTCACAGAGATCCGCCTGCCTCTGCCTCCCGAGTGCTGGGATTAAAGGCGTGCGCCACCACCGCCCGGCTTTAACTACAGTTATTTAAAGATGACCTTTGTGTTTTTGATCAGCATCTAGGAAGGCTATTCTGAATGAATTGAAAGAACTTTCTGAGGCTATCTGCCATTTCCCACACATGACCCTGTTTGATATCCTTATTTTGAGAGCGTCACAGAAGTTACCATGGGGGTATATCCTTCCTTTCAAATTATCCTTCTTAATATTTAACAACCACTAATGCTGAGGTTTTCTACTCCATATGCAAGGAAGCTGCATTTAAGTTGTAAGGTAATATTGATTTATTTGAGGAGCTCTTTTTCCTGTTGCAAACGGAGTCAGAAAGGTTTTATTGTCTGTGAATAATGATAACTACTGCCTTTATTAATTTCTTGTGCATGCAGGTTGAAAATAAAGAATAAGCCAGGCACTGGCAAAGCTGTAGGAAAGTCCCACAGGGCAATACACAACGTGAACACATCCATTTTTGGCTTACAAAAGAAGGGAATACTTGGGTGCCTGGGCTCCGAAGGGTGACTTTGTGCAGCTCTGTTTAGTTACATATGGTCTGCATAAACAGATGAAGGGTCTCTGGCTCCTCTTAGCTAGGAAGTGTAACGATAATCTAGCAGCCCAAAGAAAAACATGGATTGTTGTCCACAAACAAGTTTGATCAATGATCTGGGAGCTTCAACTGGCCATTCTATTTCCTTAATAATTTCATCTTGTGCCAACTGCTGCTGCGCTCCCTGCTTGAGTTTAGGGACTAGCTATTCATCATCCTTTGCTTTTTTTTTTTCACCAAGCAGAAGGGTGCCAATACTGCTTGTTTTCTCAAGATAGCAGGTGGCAGTGTTGGCAGTTAAGCCGTCAGCACAATGTCAATTTTGCTTTTACTGTTCTGTTCCAGAAAAGCACTGAGCCGAATGGGAGCCCATTTCACCACTTCCTAAAGTTTTTCTTTTCTTTTCTTTTCTTCAAGTATTACTGTAGCAGCAGAGAAGCTCCTTATATCTAATGAATCTTAACTGGTGTTTGTTTTGAGAATGGACAAACAAAGTTTACAGAGTTAAAAATCTGCCTAAAACATCAGGGATTTTTTTCCCTATAAAACAAAATATGCATGTCAGTAGTAAGATTTTGAGTGGCTAGTTACTTCATTAGTTGATCTCTCTATTATATTTGCAGAATTCATAGCATCCTAGCTTAACATTAAACAACACACTTGCTTCTCTGATCAGATTTTCTGAGTCATTTTATAATTTCTACCCATGGCCTCTACCTATAGCTCCTCTGTGCCCTGGGAGTCAAGGGTTCATTTCCACACCCTGTTTCAATGGTCTGTATCTTAGTAAGTGGAGTTTTCTGCACAACATATGAGCACTGGAAATGTAGGGGAAAACAAGATAGGCCAAGGATGGGATGTGGCTTGTTTTCATTCATCCATTCCATATGCCACCATCAGCTTCCCATGAAGAAACTTTCCTAACAAATTGTCAACACACTCATGTAAGGATGCTGAGGATGTTCCTCCAGCTATGATACAGACAGTATAAGGTTTGTCAAGATTCCAGGATGATGAGAACGGCCTCTTAAACATTGCACATGTCAGGAAGTATTTTTCCCCTTTGATTTTTATTTTAAGCTAGAAACACCCCCAGGAAAGCATTATGTAATGGAAAAATCAAAACAAGAACCTCTTCTGAAGTATCCACTGCAGATAGTCTTCAGATTGAATAGTCTAAAGAAAATCTGGAAACTTACTCTCTTGGAGAACAGTTGATTCTTTTGCATATGTTTGCAACTATTATAAACATCTTCATGTGTTGGGCTTAGATCCCTTTCCTATTGTTCCCTGTTCTGTGTTCTACAATAGCACAGACTAGCGCTGACCTTTCCTCCATGTATGTGACACATCATTTTATGTGCAACTCTACCGGGACAAAGGGTGCCCAGATATTGTCAAACATCTTGAGTATCTGTGAAGTGTTTCCAGATGAGATAAATTAATTTTTGGCTAGAGAGGCCCCTGAAGCCTCCAAAACAAAAAGGGCCATTTCCATTGGTGCTTCTTACCCACAAAACCAGGTGGCAAAGCCTCATGGCAAAGGCACCATGCTCTGGTTCTAGACAAAGCCAAACCAAGCTAGACCAGAACTAAAGCTTCCTTTCTGTTGTCTAGCTTTGATGGTGCCTGAAGGTGCTATTAGGGCTGCTCAGGGAGAAAAGTCATCAATAACTGTCTCCATACATGCTACACTACTGACCTGCCAGATAAGAGGTACTCATTGAAGTCAATGGGTATGACTTTCTTCTTGAATTTGAGGACCATTCCATAGTAAAGAATTTACATCTGGTAATATAAACATGGTCAAAAGCCTGTGGCCAGGAAGGATATAGGAATTGTTTGAGAAGCTGCATCTATTATTTTGCTAAATTAACATGATGTCCCTATCCATTTTCATTCTAAATATTTATATTTATGCTTATGAATGAGTACTGTTTCAGCTTTTGTCAGGAATGGTTCTTTATGCAGTTGGAGGAAATTACTACAGAGCCTCAAGACAGAGCAGTGTGCTGGGAACAAGTGTTGAGTGCTCGGTCACACACTGGACATCTGTATTCCTATATGCAAGGCTCAAAGACCATCACAGAAGATGAGGCAGGATGAATGTAAGAGACGACAGTGGTGGTGCCATGCTGTGGGATGCCACTCCTAGACACAGTATCGCTATTGCTCTTGAAATCTCAGAAGCTGTGGCTACACGCACAAAGCCTGCAGAATATAAGTCCATTTACGTTGCATTATTTCAGACAAAAGCTGAGAACAATGCTAATCTGTGAGCATACACTTAAGTATCTAGCACAAAAACTGATGGGGTATCACGCCCATTTAGCAAACAAGGATGGTGGTCGTAAGGCCTCCTCAAGGTAATCAATGACTTTGAGGAGGAAAGGGAATAAAAGCACTCACCTAAGAACTTACAGGCAGTTAATAGTTGCGAGGGGAGAGAGAAACATTTTCAGTAGCTTCTAGTAAGTTTCCTATGCTTCTGTAAGCAATCCTAATTAAACTTCTTGGGTCACAATAACGTAACAAAATTATACATTAATTATAGAAAAGTCTCAGTATATTAACAGAGTTTGGAGTGAATGACATAAAAAAAAAACTATGTTTTGATTGAAAAGTACTTTTTTCCCCATGATTTTTCAAGGTAGAGTTTCTCTGTGTAGCTTTGGAGCCTGTCCTACAACTCGCTCTGTTTACCAGGCAGGCCTTGAACTCACAGAGATCTGCCTGCCTCTGCTTCCTGAGTGCTGGGATTAAAGGTGAGTGCCACCACTGGCCAGCTGAAAAGTACTTTTGAGAAGGGGAAGGAGCAGATAGGGAGGAGAACAGAGAAAAATATGCAGCTAAGTAACAATAAAAAGAAAACTACAGAAAGTTAGTGTGTGATAGAGCTTCATAATAGAGTCTCCCGGAGAGTCAGAATAGTATATAAAGCTTGTGGTAGGAAAGGGTGCAAAAATAAGAACAATAACTCTTGCCTACCAATTACTTTCTCAGGCTGACATTACAAAAAAATAAATTTCTACTGGTGACTAAACAATTACCGAACTATAGAAGCTTCTAAAGAAAATAAGTTCAACATTTTTATGTTTCAGTTTCACACAAGAACTATTTTTCCGGATAATTTTTATATAGGAAGGCATACACTGATATCTGACTTGGTCAACATTTAGAATAGAAATAAAGCCCCAAGAACCAAATGACAATCATTTATGTAGAGCAGATTTTAAACATCCTGGGGCAGACAGTTGCCAAGAGACTAAAATATGCAGAAAATTTCATACATCAACAAGAATAGCTATTTCCAGAGAATATTTCCTTGTGGAGATTACTCTCATAAATCTTAATCTTAGTCACGCCTTTTTGAGTGTTACTCAACAACTAATGAGTTAATAAAAATGATTTAAGAAATGATAACCAGCACTGAGTTATTTGGAAATTTAGGCATCTTAACTGACTTTACTTACTCAAGTTACACCACTCTGCATTTGCTAGTAATTTTCCTTTGGCATCATAAAAATAGAATTTACAACGTAATCAGCCTTGCTTACATACAAAACTTCTGGAGAAAATATGCATCACTCGTAATTTATGGTCGCAAATAATTTTTAATAATCTAACATATAAAATTTTAATTTAATTCTAGAGTTCTCCACCTTCTAAAATAGACATCACTATAATCTGCAAAGAAATGGAGTCAAAGTTCAGAAATTAACCTAAGGCTAGATAATACTGTGGAAATCATAACATCTCATTGGGCATGCTTACTTTCTCTTTGATGTCAAAAGAGGTTTTGAAGAAAATGGAATCTGAAAACACTCTCAACAAAAGATTCTGCAATTAAAATGGTTCTTTTGACCCTAATCATATGAAGTTCTTATTTTAGAAGTGCTCATTCTTTAAAAATGATGAATGAAAAAGTACACGCAATTCTATTTCCTTGTAGGAGTGTCTAAAAATAAAATAAGCCATCTTACACTTACTAACTTTACAGTTCTTGAAGTTTTTAGAAATGTCAGGTGATCTGATGAAATGGTAGGGAAGACATCTCATAGTCAGATCAATAACATGCCCTCATAAGATTTTAGGGAGAATTACATGTCTCAGCCCATTGCAAATTCCCACTTGTCTTGGACATATGTCCTAGTTTAAATGGGAAATTAGCTTGTTATTGAGGCATGAATTAAACTGTGTGATTAATTGACAGAGGAGAGGTCTGCTAGGCCACTGGCCATGTGCCTAGATTTTTACTCCTGCCTGCTTTCTCTGTCTCTCTATCTCTCTGTCTTTCTTTGTGTCTCTGTCTCTCCCTCCTGCATCCCTCCTTCTCTCTCATTTTCACCCTCTGCACCTCACAGCCCTCTGCAAAATTATGCAACTACAACAAAAACACCTGAAGTGCTGTTCTCAAGTTATCCTGAAAGCATTGTTCTAGAGTGCTCCTGGAAGCATTGTTCTGGAGTGCTCCTGGAAGCCTTGTTCTGGAGTGCTCCTGGAAGCATTGTTCTAGAGTGCTCCTGAAAGCATTGTTCTAGAGTGTTCCTAGAAGCCTTGTTCTGGAGTGCTCCTGGAAACGTTGTTCTGGAGTCCTCCTGCAAGCATTGTTCTGGAGTGCTCCTGGAAGCCTTGTTCTGGAGTGCTCCTGGAAGCGTTGTTCCAGAGTGCTCCTGGAAACATTGTTCCAGTGTGCTCCTGGAAGTGTTCGGGAGTGTTCCTGGAAGCATTGTTCTGGAGTTCTCCTGGAAGAACTGCTGCTTTCACTTCCATGGCAGATATCCTCTTCTACAGGACTCTTTTTTTT
>NC_022010.1:46510560-46534668 GCF_000317375.1 Microtus ochrogaster
CCTCTCCAGCAAAGGCTATCATTGGTGTTTTCGATTTTAGCCATTCTGGCAGGTGTAAGATGGTATCTTAAACTTGTCTTGATTTGCATTTCCCTGATCGTTAAGGAAGTTGAGCATGACCTTAAGTATCTTTTGGCCATTTGAAGTTCTTCTGCTGAGAATTCTCTGTTCAGCTCAGTGCCCCATTTTATAATTGGGTTGATTAGCCTTTTACTGTCTAGTTTCTTGAGTTCTTTATATATTTTGGAGATCAGACCTTCCTACATGACTCTTAAACTTTCATTGTAGACGTGTATACATAAGTGCTGAAACATCAGCTGAAGAGAAAAGAAGTTTGAGTTTGGCGGCTCTTCTTATCTTAGATTGTTTTTCTTCTGGTTCTCAACATCCTAAGCATAGATATCCTTGAATATTTGTTAATTGAGCATCTATCTTTGAAGTGACTAAGACCTATCAATACAAGTGATGCAAAAACGAATGTTATAAAACCTTTGAAGAGATGGTTTGACTGAAACAAATATACCCTGAAGTTGTATAGTACACACGCAGCAACAAAAGTATGTATTAAAGTACAATGATAATCCATCCTCAGTGAGACTGCACTGCATGTAGTATTAGAACAGTCAAGGTCCTTCTAGCAACTTCAGAAAGTACATGGAATTTCCTGACATGAGGAAATGCTTCATGGTGAGCTGTACAAAAAGACATGTAGAAGTGCAGCTATAACTGAATATGCAAATGTATAACATGCATATCCTTGTGTGATACTGGCAGATATTGAGTATCAAAAAGAATATGTGTATTATCCCAAATTGCTGGTGGAATTTTTTTCTATGTTAAAGTCAATTACAATAATTTATATTTACATGAGGTTAACCATACAGTTCCTAAAAGAAGAAAAATAAACAAAAGAAAAAACAAAAACTATAATCATCAACGACATCCATTTTTTTACTCAGTAGCACATTATAGGATGAGAGCAGTGAGCAGTTCAATCTCTGCTACTTCCCCTTTGGTCTCAGCTTCTTTCAAAGTACATATCTCTTTAGTAGCTGGGGTTATGAAAATATATATATATGTATATATATATTGACTTATCAAACCTCTTTACTAAGTCTAGATTTTACAAAACTTTAACACTTAAAGTTGTTTCTAAATGAACATCAAATATATCACAATATTCATGATGAATTCCAATGCTTGGGAATATGTGACTGGGTTAATTCTTAGGAAAATGTTTTTGTGGTTCCCCCACACGTACCTGCTTAAGAGACTTAAAGGATTCTAAAGATACTTTGGTTTTACACAAATTTCATGTTATACGTCTGGCTTTGAATTCTAGTCCTGTGAAAGATGTCATTCTATGAAATACTTATGCATTTTTTAATAAATCCAGTAAATAAAATAAGAGCTCTGAGAAAGGAGACTAGCAAGTAAATTATACAGCAATTATATTGATACAGAATCTTATTTAACACTATTGAACACATGGAATCTTTGCAATGAATCTCTTCATTCAAAAGTGTCATTGCCAATATCATAGAAATTCATCTCTCAAGTAGTAAACAATGGGATGACAGCAAAAAGTAGAGACAATAAGAATTCTAAAATACAAAAGGCTTTCTCATGTTATTTGATCTTAATGATCTGTGTGTCCTTCATGCCTTCCTGGCTGTGGTAGTTTATTCTTTCAACAAAATTCTTCATCAGCTTAGAAAATGTGTCCAACATTAAAAGGAAATTCTTCATAGTTTATCCAGACACATGATATTTTGTTAGAAGCAAAATTGTTTCCCAATATTCATGTTTCAAAGACTGTAAGATGGTTTTGATAAATATTTCAAAAGTTTATAGTGTTATATTCTTACAAAAACTCTATTACAGTTGGAGAACCATGCATTTATCAAACATACTGACATTTCCAAATCATCGCTTGATGGATAGTTTGGCTCTGCATATCATCAGTCTTTTGTGAAGAAGGCCGAGTCTGGGTGTGGTATTATCATAGTATGGGGAAGTGTGAAGAAACAAATTTCAGAAGGAAATTTATTAGGGTCTGTGAAAATATCACATCTACATTAAAAACAGTGCTACTAATACCCTGGCCAATAATATAAGCTCTCCTAAAGCACGGATTTTGGCTGTTAATTTGTGGTTCTATTTTCCTACAGCTTCCCTTGTTTGGTGAAGTATCACAGATGTGGGGAAGTATCATGAGTATTGATATTTGAATGAACTCTCTACTGAGCACTTTGTAGTGACAGATATTAGATGGGAGATATTTTGCTATCTGAAAATATCATTATTTTGTCATATGGAGTTCTAAACCAAGAATGAACTTTCAATAAAAAAATAGAATGTTGACTTTTGTTTTTCCAGAGTAGTGAGATGAATACCATATAAGCTAAAATGGAAAAATAGGAAAAATATAACCATATAAAACATCTTGAATAAATAAATAAAGTGGGAAACCACAAAGAAAATCCACAGGGAATCTTATTTTACTTCATGATGGATACCATCTCTCATCTTTAAGTCAGATACTGAAGTAGGAAAGTTAAATGTGTTGTGTTTCGGGTGGGAATCCAGTGTGAATTTGTACTAAGATAAAGATGATTTCTTTAGGCAGGAGAAGCCATCTTAGGAAAGATAAGAAATATAACTGCCTGAGAACCACAATGGCCATCAAGACACTTCCAAGCATGCAATAATAGCCCTTATATCTTGGAGGTAAACAATAGATGTCTAACTGGATTTAATACTCACTTAGCAGGAAGAAGTTGATGCCTGGTAGTATAAACCCATCCAACTACCTATGGCTATTGAGATCATGGACCTAGAAGAGAATCATATAACTTTTTTGCATTCATAATATTTATCCTTATACCTATAAAGAAGTGTAACTCTCACTTATCATTAAAGAAGTTTCTCATTACAGCATATTTCAGATCATCACAAAAATCTGCAACTATTTAAAATACAAAGAAAAACTGACTGACAGATGCCCAAACCTCTACATCTCCTACACAATCCTTGTTTAGATGCCTAAAGAATATCATAGAAAAGGAGTGTGGAGAGATTGTAAGAGACAGAGGACTCATACAGGACTTTAGCTAAAAGAAGTATTTCCTATATATAGTAGGAAAGCTTTACCCATGAAATGTTGTGGTTGCCTAAACCAGAGCAACACGATGACAATACCGGCTCACATGCCAACATGGTTAGGGAAAGTTTTACAAGACACTACTCCTAAAAGGAAATTAATTACTGAGAGAGTGATAATTGTTGTGGAATATTTGCACACTGTATGAAGATATATCATAATAAAGAGCTAAAGAGCCAACAGCTAGCCAGAAGTTATAAGAGGGACTTCCAGGCAGAAAGAGAAAGTAGGAGGAAGTAATCAAGGTGCAGTGGGGGGGGCACCAGCAAGACACAAAGGAAGTTAGACATGCAGAATGAAAGAAAGGTAAAAAGTCACATAGTAAAATATAGATTAACAGAAATGGGTTAATTTAAGTTATAGGAGCTAGTTAGGAACAATCCTAAGCTACAGACCAATCTTTCATAATTAATAAACAGTCTCTTTGTCATTCTTTTGATCTGGCAGCCCAAAGAAAGATCTATCTACAGATATTCCATCTTCTTCAGGGAATTCAAATTAGAAAGGAAGAAGTCAAACTTCTGCTGTTTGCAGATGATATGATAGTGTACATAAGTGACCTCAAAAACTCTACCAGAGAACTCCTACAGCTGATAAATACTTTCAGTGATGTGGCAGGATACAAGATCAACAAAAAAATCAGTAGTACTCCTATACACAAATGATAAAGAATCTGAGAGGGAAATCAGATAAATAACACCTTTCAAAATAGCCACAGGTAACATAAAATATCCTGGGATAAGTCTAACCAAGGAAGTGAAAGACCTGTATGACACAAACTTTAAATTTTTGAAGAAAGAAATTGAAGAAGATAGCAGAAAATAGAAAGATCTCCCATGCTCTTGGATAGGAAGGATAAACATAGTAAAAATGGCAATCCTGCCAAAAACAATCTATAGATTCAATGCAATCCCCATCAAAATCCCAACACAATTCTTCACAGACCACCAATTATAGCTTATGCTGGATAGGATGTGGAGTAAAGGTACATTTCTTCATTGCTGGTGGGAATATAAACTTGTACAACTGCTTTGAAAATCATTATGGCAGTTTCTCAGAAAATTGGGAATCAATCTACCTCAATACCTACTAATACTACTCTTGGCATATACCCAAGGGATGCTCAATCTTACCACAAAGGCATTTTCTCAACTGTATTCATATCAGCATTGTTTGTAATAACCATAACCTGGAAACAACCTAGATGCCCCTCAATCAAAGAATGGATAAAGAAAATGTGGTACATTTACCAAATGGAGTACTACTCAGTGGTTAAAAAAAATGGCATCTTGAAATTTGGAGGCAAATGATGGATCTATAAAAAACATATTGAATAAAGTAACCCAGATCCAGAAAGACAAATATAATATGTAATCACTTATAAGTGACTTCTATACATAAATAAAAAATACAAACCTATAATCCACAATCCCAGACAACCTAGACAACACTAGGACCCTAAGAGAAACATACATGGATCTACATAGGAAGGAGAAAAGGACAATATTTCCTGAGCAAATTGGGAGTGTGAGGATCATGGAAAAAGGTAGAAGGGGTGTGAAAGAGAGGGGAGTGAAAAAAAGGAATAGCTCAGTAAACAATAAAAAGGAAAAAAAATAAAGTAAAAAAGAGTGTGACAATTGGAACACCAAAAAAATTTTTTAAAAATTTTCAAAAAGAAATATTATCATTCTCCCAAAAATAAAGAAAAATGGGTATCAAAGCATTTAAATATTTGAAGAGATACAGAAAATACCAGATAAAATTGAATATTTATACATAAGAAATATTCAACTAACAACAAAAGAAAAAAATCTCTGTTCATTGTTACCTTTGTAACATTTTACATGTAATGTCATGATAAACATGTGAATGTCAGAGGGCAGTTCGAAGGAATCAGTTTTCTCCATTGCCATGTGAGTGCCAGGGTTTGAACTCAGGTTTTCAGGGTTGGCAGCAAGTGCCTTTACCCATACATAGAGCCATCTAATTGGCCTCATCCTATTCTTTTGTTTATAAGTTGCAGCAAATTAGATGTCTCTTCCATCTACTTTCTATGCTCAAAACGTAGTTTACACTTAGAACCTGAAAGACCAAACTACTTTACTTACTCTCTAGTAGTAATAGTCACTCTACAGGTCTAAAGAAATAAGGAATTACCTGAAAGCATTTAGGAGAAAAGATTCTAAAATCTTCTCTTTAATATTTATTTTTATGTTATCTATGTTTATGTGTGTTTATATTAATGTATGTCACTTGTTTTCGGGTCTTTTCAGAGCCTTAAAGAGGGTGTTAAAAACATGGGAGCTGGCATTACAGGCAATTGTGAGCTGCCAATATGTGTACTAAGATGATCTCTGGTCCTCTGAAAAAACAGAACACAATCTTAACTATTGATCCATTGCTCCAATTAGTATTTATAATTTTATATTCTTTTCAAAATTAGTGCGTAGACTACAAAGTTTCATTATTATAAACACAAAAGAGCAACAAATCTAGGCCATGAAAAATTGATGAAGAGGATACTAATATTTAAGAAGTATCCAAATGATGCTAATAATCTCAGCAAAGAGAAAGACAACTACACCAAACCTTTCTAGAGTGAAAGGGTGCACTGTAATATTTCCAATGTGACCTAGTTTGTTGCTCTTTTGTGTTTATAATAATGAAACTTTGTAGTCTACACACTAATTTTGAAAAGAATATAAAATTATAAATACTAATTGGAGCAATGGATCAATAGTTAAGATTGCTTTCTGTCCTTTCAGAGGACCAGAGATCATCTTAGTACACATATTGGCAACCAGACACCCATGTGTTCTTAATCTTTCCTTGGTTCCTGAGCCTGTATAAAATGGAGACAAAAGTCTAACACACACTATGTTCATGGGGCTGTGTTTGGTTCCAACATATAATTATTATATTTATTTGGGATACTTGTTTAGACCTGCAATAAAAATTTAATCCAAGAATGAATGCCACTATTAACGCTCATCACAAGTGCTTTTAATTAAGCATTGTCTTTAAAATGTTGACTAAATATTCCCACAGCATTCCATTCTTACCAATAACCCATGCCAAGCTCTCTTGATCTAGACCCATTGTATCTTTAACAGTGAAATAACTATTTATGTTTGCTAGTTATGATTACTAAAGAGATTATATTATTATAGTTATCTAGATCCTATATTTAATATTTACGAAGGCAACACATCCTTGTGATGCTTCTATTTATGCATGGTTTGCTAGGTATATCCAATAGTACTCTGATTCTGCCTTAATATGAAGTCACAAGGAAGGAACTCTGTTCATCCATTCTCTTACTAATGCCTCCAGGCATTGCAGGCACTTCTATTACCTCAGGCTGGATTTGTGTTGAGATAGTAGTTACACCCTCAAAAACAATATTGTCAACTCTCAATATCCTTCAACCAAATCAAATGACTTCCACTAATGAAATAATATATAAGAAATATGAAGCATTAATGCAATCTTCTACCTTACAATCTAATTTTCTTTGCTGTATTCTCAGCGCTTAACACAAAGTCCACCATATATTTGTTTAATAAACAATGAATCAATTATATGATATGGTCTATTCATGGTATTTTTTTTATTAATTTGTACTTTATCTTTCAATTGTACCATCAGTTACAACTAAATTAATTTGATATTTTAGAATCAAATTTTCTGTACATCTTGGTTTTTCAACCAGTATTATATATCTAGGCTAAAATTATTAATAGAAGGGATTCAAAATTATTTGTCTTCAACTAACAGGAGCAGAAAAGCCTGGAAGGGAGGGTGTATTTTCCATTTTAATCTTCAACCTTTTATAAAAACCATTTATTTCATTCATGAAAAAAAAATCTGTTCTCTTTGTTTTTATAAAACCTTGAAAAAATCAATAGCATTTCCCCTAGCCCACAAAAATTACCTTCAGTCTTGCCTGTGATATGGATATAGCTCCAATGCTGAGTGCAGACAATGGGCATAAGAAAAGGTAGCATGGGGAGTTAAAGAGTCACCGTAACCCCATATTGCAGGTGAATTTCTTTTTCGTACTTAGATCAACATCCATGGCAGTCAGACTTCATAAACAATGTCACGTGTCACAGGAACTATCTACTAAGGAGTCAGCTAGAGGAAGACTCCTCTTCATTCAAGTGGTAGCTCTGATCTCCATCAACAGCTGTCATGTGGAATGCTATTTGTGAGGTGGACATTTATTTTCTAATATGCAATCCCTTTACATACAACAAAGATTCACCACTATAACTACACCTCCACTGTCCCCAAATCTCGCATTACTTAACTCTTTCTTTCTCCTCTGGAGAGTCCTATTCCTAAGCACAGCTGGTGCCATTTCACCTGGCCGAAGAGGTAAATGCAAGAGTGGAGTAGAAAGAACTCTGTACATCTTTACAGCCTTGGAAGTATGTAGAGCAAGAACAGAAAAGCAGATGGATTAAAAGAAAAGAGAAAAAATGTGAGACAATTAATGACTGTTACTTGTGGACAACCACATTGTGTCCTGTGTTTATGCATAAAGAAAGAAGTGAAGTGTGTGTGTGTGTGTGTGTATTATAGGAAGAAGTGAAATGTGTATGTGTGTAATCAATAAAGAGCTTAAAGAGCTTATCATTCTTCTTCCTTGTTTATAATCTAGTAATGACAAAAATTACCTACTTAAAACTGAAAAAGACTAACTCGCACGCTTATAAGAAGTTTAACAGACGTTCAAAACAGGGGAAAAAATGTGTCACAATACAGTCACCTTTAATTTTCCCATCAGTAACATTCAATCTTTATTGGCTAAACAGTTACTAAAAAAAAACAAAAAACAACATTACTTATCCAAACTACCAAAGCTGAAGCCTCCCAGCAGAACTAAATTAAAAACCCAAATTAAAAACTACCCAACACAGCATAAAGGCAAAATACAAATTCTGCAATCAGACTTATTAATTTCCTTTTATTTTTCTCAGATTCTCGAAGCTAGTCAGTCCAGATGGCCTTTATTCACCCAGTGTCTCCACTCTACCGACCTTGACTATCATCCTGACAAGGAAAGCAAATGTCATAGTGAAGGCAAAAATAGCAAATGACAGTTATTTCATAATGGTAAAAAAATGCTTTATTAAAATTTCTTATTAAATAATAATCTACCACATATTCATTCATTCTTTAAAATCTTTTACTAAGAAACCGCATAGAAAAACTTTGGAAGAAGTACTGGAGGGGACATAGATTTAAAACATAACACAAATGTCAGCTTCTGTCTTGAAGGTTCTATCCAGTGGAAGGGCTCAGTTACAGTGCTGTAGTGTGTTACTCATAAGATGTGCTGAAACATCCAGACAGATCTCCATGGTGGGATGAAAGAACGTACAAAAGATCCAGGTCTTATGGCAGTACTGTACATTTGAGAAAGAGGAGGCATTTGTTTCTCCTGATAGGGCACCAGCATCACCAAGAGGGGCTTGAATAGCGAGGACAGAAGACTGGATAAAATGTTTCCTTTACCCAAAGATATCCCCATGCAGAAGAAGCCAGCCTAAAGGCCACTTGAAAGAGAAGGAAGCATACACAGGTGATCTAATGGCAAATGGTTGGGATGTGGAGGGATTCTCCCATCTTCTTCCTCCGTAGTGAGGAGAGAAGAGTCTTGTCGCCCCTGTATGCTCATCTCGGTGTTCATTTCCACCCCTCAAAAGTTTTCAGAAAAGTCAGAAAGGTCAGGAAAAAAGATTAACCCAGGAGATAAGAAAAACATCACAAGTGGAACACATGAGTCATGAGGTTTGGTTATGGGAAACAGGTGGATGAAGAGAAGCAGGGTTTGTAGCTTTTCCTTAGGGAGAGATATTATACTGGTGAGATAGAACAATTTTCAGGAGTTAGTTCGGATGAACAAGATTTACTTATTTTATTGTTAATAGGATTTTTGTCTACTTCTCCCTTCTTCATTTTTCGAAATCTTTTTGAAACATTCTGAAATGCCTTGGAAAAAGGCTTCAGACAGTTACAAATAAAAAAGTCAAATAGATGTTTCTTTAAGGCTGACACACATCTGCCCACTGTGATCTTCTAGGTTATGAGTATGCAAAACTGAATTCTCTGATAGCTAAACACTGATTTTGATTAATCTACTTCTGCTGCACTCATTAACACCACTGGAATTATATCCTTGGCAGAGCCTGCTCAATAATAACAGGCACGCATCTTGAACTGAATATTGCAAAGAATGATTCAGTGGAAACACTAACCACGTGCTCCCAGGGGTGAGACAGGTCAGCAGATAGGATCTGTTGGAAAATACCTTGTAAAATGATGAGCCAGATGAAGGCAAAGTATATATTAATAATATCAAGGAGACTGACCCCGAAACAACCAGGACGATCTGTGGGCAGGTCAGAATCCTTCAGGAAACAGATCTCTCCTTGTCCACTCACATGAGGATTCCTACATTAAACCTACAGAGGTGATAAAGACATGTCCTGCTGTTCTGAGCCATTGCTGCAATTGTCTCTTTCAGGCATCCAAATGGAGCTAATAAAAGGAACTAGAGGCCAGAGGAGTAGAATGTCTGCTGTTCTCTGTTCAGCAAAGGTACATTTTAACTTTATTTAGATCTGTTGAGACAAAGTTTTAGATATCTGGTTTTTTGCAACTAAAATACTATAAAATATTAGGGTATTTATTTTGATTGTTATGGAAGAGCTATAATGAGTCAATAAGTCTGATATTCAAAGGTTCATTGAATTTTTTTCACCTCATATAATTTGTGTGTGTGTGTGTGTGTGTGTGTGTGTGTGTGTGTGTGCAGACTTTAGAATAATTGTCATGGCAACAATCAGTAAGATACCCAGTTATCCAGTTATAAATTGCAAAATTCCAAGCTCAGATACTGTCAAACTATGAGGGCAGAACATGAATTTTTTTTGCTCTACTCTCTAGTAACCTACATGTCACAAGATGGCTTTGATTTTCCTTCATGTTTTTCTGTCTACACATGCCTGTCAAGAACTAGAAAATACTCAAATCCTGATCAGAGTTGTGCCTGATATTTTCCCTCTGGGTATTTGCTGTAATAGAAAGAGGAAATAGTATTATACAGTACACATATGGAACATGGATTTTGATTGCTAACCACCATACCATGAGAAACATGTGTTCCTAGAAGAACGAATAATGACCAGGTACTTTTGCAGATGGTAAGGGATAATTGATGAACCTTTTCCATACACAAAGATTTAACCTTGGGGGTAAAATTTGAAACCATGGGATCAATTTCTCAAAGTCTAATGTGTTTTGAAATTATGCTCTGTCTTCATAATCATTTTTTAGGCTTTTTACTAAAGTCAACCATCATCTTTTGGATTACCTCCACAAACATTCATTGAACCTTCACTAAAGTATTGTGAACTGGAGGCATGCAAATGCTCTCTACAGAGGGAGTTCAGATTATAAAACATGAACAAATAACTCAGGAAGATATAACACTATATAACATCGGGCAGTGTAAGAACGGAAAAGCTCGGTATGGCAGGAGGAACTGCAAACCAGGTGTTCTTTAAATCTGTGATTAGAGGGTCCTCTCTGGTCTGTGGTTTATACTCACAACCAACAATGTGCAAAGGCTTTCCTTTCCCCACATCTATGGCATCGTTTGCTGCCATTTACATTCTTATGTTTGTATTGGTTTTTTTTCCATAAAAACATAGAGATATGATTTTTAATCATATTTATTCATTTAGTTTACATACTGGTCAAAATCACTGTTGTTTCCTCTCCTCCCATTCCCCCCCCTCCTCCTTTTTACCCTTCCAACCCGAACCTTCAGTCCACTCCTCTGTTTCTCATCAGAAAGGGTCAGGCTACCTATGGGTATCAACAAAGCATGGCATATCAAGTTGTGATAGTACTGAGAACCCTTTTTGTAATAAGGTTGAGTTGTGACTTTTAAGTATAAAATAATATTAATGAATATAAAATTAATATCTCTTTGGAGCACTTATGTCTGTCTAGTAGTGACTAGTGTCTATTAAAGCTTTTATAAGGAATTCAGTTCATATTTTAATGTTAAATATCATCCAAGATTATTAATAAAAAGTTTTCAAATCAGATTAATCCATAGATTATATTTTTATATTATTTAATTTCCCCCAAGTAAGATAAAAATCATAAAACCTTTTTTGTGTCCCTATGGAAATGTCTTTGTATGTCCGTTCCACTACCTCTAAAATATAGATGTAGCATTATGTTAAAACTAGTTTTTCAAATTTAATAGTTTGTATTGGTTTTATTGAGCTATATATATTTTTTTTGTTGCCTCCCTTCCTCCCACCTCCACTTCTACCCTCTCCCATGATCCCCATGCTATCTCTACTAAAGTTGGTTTTAGCTTGACTTTGAATCAGCAATTAACAACACTTGGGAAAATGACCTCTTGTAGTTGTTTCTAGGGCTAATCAGACTGTTTTGAATATGTTCTGCCCTCTCCAATGATCCCCACACTCCCAGTTTACTCAGGAGATCTTGTTATTTTCTACTTCCCATATAGATTAGATCCAAGTATGTCTCTCTTAGGGTCCTCTTTGTTGTCTAGGTTCTCTAGGGCTGTGAATTGTAGGCTTGTTTTTCTTTACCTTATGTCTAAAAGCCACTTATGAGTGAGTACATATTATATTTGTCTTTCTGGGTCTGGGTTACCTCATTCAATATGATGTTTTCTAGATCTATCTGTTTGTCTGAAAATTTCAAGATGTCATTATTTTTTTCTGCTGTGTAATACTTCATTGTGTGAATGTACCACATTTTCTGTTTCCATTCTTCAGTTGAGAGGCATTTATTTTGTTTGCAGGTTCTGGATATGACAAATAATGCTACTATGAACATAGTTGAAAGAACTCATGAAACTAGTCATCAAAAGAGCAAATAATTCAGTAAAAAATGGGGTACAGATCTAAACAAAGAACTCTTGACAGACAAATATAAAATGGCTGAAAGACACTTAAGGAAATGCTTAGCATCCTTAGCCATCAGAGAAATGCAAATCAAAACAACTCCGAGATTCCATCTTATATACCTGTCACAATAGCTAAGATCAAAATTACTTATGACAACTTATGCTGGAGAGGATGTGGGGTAAAGGGAATACTCCTCCATTGCTGGTGGGCATTTAAACATCTGCTTTGGAAATTAGTATTCAATTTCTTAGAAAATTAAGAAACAACCTGCTTTGCTGGGCGGTGGTGGCGCACGCCTTTAATCCCAGCACTCGGGAGGCAGAGGCAGGTGGATCTCTGGGAGTTCAAGGCCAGCCTGGTCTACAAGAGCTAGTTCCGGGACGGGCACCAAAGCTACATAGAAACCCTGTCTCAAAAAACCAAAACCAAAAAAAAAAAAAAAAAAAAAAAAAAAAAAAAAAAAAAAAAAAAAAAAAAAAAACCCGCCTAGAGACCCAGCAATACCACTTTTGGGAATATACCCAAAGGATGCTTAATCATACCATTTGCATTCTTGGTGATGGTCATTCTGATTGTTTGAAACGGGGATGAAAAAGGAGGAGTAGGAGATTAGCCAAAACTAAGGATGTATGAAGAACCCTTAGGAAAAGTTATTCAAATACTTTATTTATTCAAAATATATTCAAAATATAATCACCCATAAAATTCCTCTATGGGTGAAAACACATGTCACTAAATAAAAAGTTCAATGTCAGAATTGTTTATTTGCAATTTAATAATTGGTCAGTGAGGTCCCAGAAACACCCACACCACTATAGGCTGTTACCACTTTTCATCATTGCTCATAACTAGAAGGTATGACACTATTTTTTAAGAAACCACTAACACTAGTTGCACAGCAGAGAGTTTAACCTCAAGTTGACCAGGAACGCCTCTCTTGGCTAGCTTTCACAGCATTGAAAGGTGCTCTGCGTATTGCTGGGAGTGAAAATATAGAATTTCTGGGCCCTTTATCTACAGTACCGATATGCAAAGGAAGACATGCCCATTGCTGTGATAGGAGCAAGAGATGTTTCTGGGGGTAACCAACCAGTTTCTCGGTTATATTCGAGGCCTAATACACTGGAGGGAATTCATGCTGGATACTGTAAGTACCCTCAAAACCCATGATGGAAAGTCACCGACCCAAGGGGAGACCCTATTGATAATGTTTTGTTAAAGATTGATAATGTTTTGTTAAATGATCTGTGTGAAACTATCTTCAAATTTTAAGGTTTCTACTCATAGATTTGTGCTGCTTCTTGACATCGGTCAGAGAAACTTCTTATGGTTCTGCATAGTGGTTAATGCACAGACTCATAGTTCAAAGTAATGAGAAAAGGGTACTAGAAGTGTTCAGCCTTAAAAACAACATTTACATCAAATATCCTATTCCTAAAACCCAAAGAATATCATGGGACCAGGGCCTCGAAAGAAGGCAAGAACCATGAAATCATCAGGATCCATGTAGTAGTGCTGATAAATATTGGCCTCAAGCCATAAAATGGCTATTGCACACATGATCTCTCTGGAGCTGTGGTGACCTGCATAAGACCTACATAAAGTCAATCCAGTTTTCAAAATCCCAGCACAGAAGAGGAGGAGCTCTGGAAGGCACACTCCTAGCTAAAATATTACCGGCAGTTGGTGGCTGCTGAGGGAAAAATACTATTCTTCAGTGAAATGGTCATTGCTAGGTTGCTTATACCCCCGTGGGTGAACCAAACTCATCCATTTATGGGCAGCCTCAGTGGGTTTTCTTTTTTTTAAAAAGACAAAAGAGGAGATGATGTTAGGAGGAAGAGTTTTGGGAGTTGGTGGGTGGAGTTGGAGGGAGGGAGTGGGGCTAAATACAATCAAGGTACATTGTGCATGTGAATGAAGACTTTAAAGAATAAAAAAATAAAACAGTACTATGTTATAGATATGAAGGGCTATAAAATTCCTGAGGTGTGTTGTTTTGTTTATTTGTTTGGTTGGTTTTTGCTTGTTTGTTTGTTTCTTGTTTGGTTCTAAGGATTCAAAAATTGTGGATTGGTGGAGTTGAGACATTGAAAAGAAGTAATCAGCTTCAAAAACATAAAACATGATCAGTTTTGCTCCTTATGTTGGTAGCTGCTAGTGACTTGAATACACAGTACACATATTTCTTTAGAATTTTCTGTAGTCTGGAGAAAAGCAAAACAGAGAAAAATACTTTGATCAGCCTCCAGTGTTTCCTATCACGGTGAGGTTCTTAGCCTTTGGACTAAAAAGGCTGACAGGGTCAACAGAAGCAGACATAAAATATGATGAACTATGTTTCTGGATACCTCACACCAATTTTCCTTTCTAACATATCCAATATGTTAGAAACAATATGTTAGATAACTGCTTAGCTATCCTCCAGAAATCTCTTGCCACACTTACTAAATGTTTTTGTGGTATCCATGATTATGCAAGGCTTCATACTACTGGATTATTATAAGGAATTCTATCTTTTTCCAAGGCATATTTCTTTCTCCTCTATGCTCACAAAAGCAATATTTACCTCATGAATTTTAGATGTTCATCCACAAACGTATACAGAGTCCTATTTTGTATTATATACCTTGTAGGCAATATTCTCACTTCATAAAATATTCTCAACAAAATGCAAGACAGCTGGCTACCCAATGATGTTAATGCTAAGAATTTCAGCTCTATAGTACACCAATAGAGACTGTTTCTATTAACCCCAGAATAGAAAAGAGCATCTATCAAAGCATGTTGAGGATGGTACTTCAGTATCTAAAGTGTCAAAACCTTACAGTGACAGCAACTCAAGTCTTCTTGTCCTTTGATCAGTGGGAATATGAGAAGGGAATTTCAAGTCTGGAAAGCATACATTAAAAAAGATGAGAAAAGTAACTGTTAGATGATGGCCTGGCTTGTCCCCTCATGCCCCAAAGCTAACAAGCTTTCACAAGAACAGAAAGAGGTCTAGGTCTACCACAGACTGAAAACAGTTAGGTGTGCAGATATTTCTCCATTGGTATTCAGAAGGTTTCTCTATTTTCTTCATTCTAAAATATCATGTCTTCAACTCCCATAGCCAAGTTATGAATAAACCAGACTGGCTTTCTTAACCCTATGAAATTCTATAACAAGAATTTTTCAACCTTGGCCAATATTCTGAGGAAAAAAGCATAATTCTCACCACTGCAAAATCCAAGGAAATCAGAATATGAACCTACCATTGACATATATTTCCTTTTGACATACACAATTTTATGAAAGTGCTGATTTAGAATTTGAGATGAAGAGCCATTTTCTCTGAACTTTGTACAAGAGCTTAGAGTTCCAACAATGTTCATTGTCTTTCCTGGCTATATCATATTGCCTACTGATTTGACCTCCTGGTAGTCATACATCTAGAAGCCCTTTAACTGGATTCAAACTATATGCCAAATATAAACCTCTATTATTCACTTAATCATTAATATTCTTATCTAATACGAAAGATACTTTATTTAGCAGTCTAGGAAATAATCTCTAAGCTCTTTGCCAAGATTCACATTTGAGCAGAACTATCATGGGCTTGTATAGATCTCCATTTCTAGGAAGTTATGTGAGATGGAAGTTGGCAAATCGCAATTGCACTTTAGGGTGTTTGGTGAAATTATTTTGGACCCTTAATGTATGGGAAGGTGGTTGGAATGACTTTCCAGAGCAGATACTGCACATTCTCGTGAAAAGGGAGCACATGTAGAAAAGTGGCCCATTTGAAATCAAGAAGCAAAGCTGCTTAATCAGGAGAATCACAAGCTCGAACTACTTTACCGTTAGATGATTTAAATGTTTCGTGGGGAAGGTTATTGGTCAATTGAAAGTTCTTGGTCAGCTATAGTCTGAAGACTCTTTCTCTTAACATAACAATTTGTCTTCAGACTTTTAAAAACCTCCAGGAGACTCAACACTAGCCAAATATTTAGTGGTTTTTGTGAAGCTTTTTTTCTGGTGTGCATGTCAACTGCAGTTCTTCAGAAATCCATTTAAAAATGTTGTTTCTTTTCCATATGGCACTCTGAAAAGGAGTAGGAGTTTCAAATTTAAAATTGTGACACAAAAGAATGATCTTTGTAACTATTTATTCTAAGCTTTTAAAAGGAATCTTTCTTGTATTGCACCATGATTGAATAAGATGCTTATCATTAGAATTGTGATTTTCTTTTTAAAGATAAAGGTATATATTCTCTTGGCAACTAGAATCATGGTGTGTATGATATGTTACTTGCTTTTGATGGTCATCCTTTACTGTTTAAGTCTGATAATCTAAAGCCATAAAAGATTCTTGAAGAAAGTTGAACCAGCTCAGTTTCGTCGCAATACTTTCTGACCATATTCAGCCAGTTTTGAGTGTGGGGCTCTGAATGCTGTTGGTGAGCTGTATAATCTCATGGCTTCTTTGTGTATATCAGGAAAGCAGACTTTCCTGAATTTCCATATACTCTTGATGCTGTCACTTCACTCCTTCTCAGGAGCAGAACTACCAGCAAGGACATATCTGGGGCTCTTCTGAGAAGCCTTGGACTTCCTGCCAAGCCTCCAGTTCCCTCCAGGGTTGTTCTCCAAGTTTGCTATAGTTTATTTCCTGTGATCCTCGCCCCCATCCTTGAACTGCGGCTACAATGTCTCTAGCCAGAGAATGTGTGCCCAACCCAAATGCATCCATGGAATGGGCAGAGCTGGAAAGGCATCCATCTGGAGAAATCTGCTCAACAAAAATTATGGAATGACTAAACCCATCAGGTCTCTCTTATGACCAGGATGACAGGCTTACAAAGTAAGAATTAGTACTGAGAAAAGAATCTGAAAAATAAATTTTAAAAAGGTAGAGTAAATTCCATAAGAAATGTCCCAGAGGTGACATAGCCTGTATGTATGTAGATCCAATATGCAGGTATCAATTATGAAATTCATAGGAGTGAGAGCGAGAACTAGAGCAAAAGTAAGAAAGATAGACAGCAGAAATATATACTAGTTATTGGATGTTTTGGAAGAACAAATAGGTAGAAAACAAGGCAGAGAGGCTATTGAGCCATGAACTTGGCAGAGCACAGTGATGTAGTCATAAAAAACACAGTCACAGATAATGAGAGACTGTCTCATTGTGACTAGATCCCCAGTGCCCTGCCGGTTTGGCTAAGTAGTCACTGAAACTCTTCCATGTCTTTCTTCATCTGAGAATACATTCCCACCAATTAACATACAAGGATCTGGCTTTCAAATGCCTGACAAATGGTATTTAAAACTTATATAGTTAATGTACAATGAAATGGAAGACTATTTTGTGGGTAGGTATTCTAACAAATTTTATAAAACTTACAAACATGAAAATCTGCCCTCACAGGACTCATTTTCTTAGTCATGGCACAGATTTTGTAGAGGCAGGGAAGAGTTAAAAGCATCCTCCATAAAATAAGACTGCTTGCTTTTAAGTCTTGGCCCCAATATCAACTTATCTGTAAGATCTTGGGCCACTTTTGTCTAGGTTTGATGTTTTATGAGACGGAGGCTAACTCTTAAATCTCAGTGTTCATTATATGAGTTAAAATCTATTGAAGGGTTCATAATAACCTAGTTTGTCCAAACCTTCTCCAGTGTCTTGAGTCCTTGTGGAAAGGAAGGAATGGGGTGGATTAAGCAACTCTGCATATGCCTATTCCTTCTGGGAGGACAATCTTGATGCCAAACCAGGCCGCGTAGTTGGGGAGTTACACCTAGATTCCACGGCAACCATCCACAGAGCAGACACCCACCCAGAGCTCCTGAATCCTGGCAAAGAAGATCCCCACTCTCATCGGTCACTCACATGCCAGGGGAGGAATTTGGCTCTCCTGCCTGTCTGTCTGAATCCCCTCTGCCAGACATCTGCTACATATGCTGCTCTTGTGTCTACTTCACCTTCCTCCACATGATCTTGTTCCCTTATAGAAAAGAACCAAGGGCAATTTTCTTTACAACATATGTAACCACACAAAACATACATTCCCCGCTTGGCTCTACTGTATTTGTGAGCCAATCAATACCATCTGTGCTAGAATATCCAATATCCCCCAGTACACCCCACCATCTAAATCTAATCCTTTCTATGTAATTTAACAGTCTCTTTGTGCTATAAAGCCCTTAATAATTTTTAAACAAAATTGCCTTAATACAGAGCAATTGCTAAATATAATACGGAAATATTTATTTCTCTTGCCAGGTATAGATTCCATAGCCTGTAGTTGCCTTACACAAATTGCAGAGCTCTGTGCGATATGAACCATATAATACACATTTCTTAAAAACTACTCCTTTGAGTAGCAACACATCACATTCAATTGTATTAGAGGTAAACACTGCAAATTATCAGAAAGTTAATTGCCCAGGGAAAGCACCCAAGCCACTCCTATAATGTTTGATTTCCCTTGACTGTTCCAGGGCCGACATCTGATAGCAACACTTAAGTCTGCAAGATGATCCTGATTTCCAGTTGCTGACTTATGCTTATCGTCACTGATAAATATAAAGGCATCAGCTCTACACACAGAAGGGAAATCCAGCTGGAAAGAAACACCATCACAGCACCCTGAAATATGTAACATATGTAGCAAGCCACGGATAAGCACTGAAAATAAAAATAATAATTTTAGCAACCATACTTACAAAATTACATAAATTTTCATGAGCTTTCTAGTGGCTCTAGAAATAGCTCAAAGGTCATTCTTTCAATGATTATTTAAATTCCACGAGTATGACATTTGCTCCAATGAATCTTTGGGCTTTTGGTGTTGCTATCTTCCTTAATTAACATCAGTTGAGCCCTCTATTGTATGCAGTATACCCAGATAGATTCCATGTAGAACATAATTATACACAAGACTCATATCTGGGCTCCTGAGAAATTTACAATCTAGCTGAAGAAATCCTACATATATACATGTGGGAGGTTAATAGTTACTCAGAAATATTCATGTTCTGTTTCGTGGAAATGGTGAATGATTTGCCTTACATGGCATGAATATATTTTAAAAAGACTAAGATTCAGGACCTTGTGGCAGAAGACATTACTGTGAACTGTTAAAGTAGGGCCCAGCATGGTTACACAATTCAATAATGGGGAGAATTCCTCCATCTGTAGGATATATAGTTTCAGAGAGATGCAACATTCATGGTTTTGGAGATAGAAGTGAGTCATGAGCCAAGGAGTGTGGGTGGCTTTTAAAAGTTGAAAGAGGCAAGAAAGTTCTCCCCTAGAGTGCACAGAAAGGAAGTAGGCCATGCTGATTCATTTGTCTTAGCCAAGTGGCATGTCAGACGCTGACCCCAGAGTGTAAACTAAAAGATCTGTATTGTTTTAAGCCACTGAATTGGAAGCAATTTGTTAGAGTAGCAATGGAAAACTAAAACAATATATATACACATATATATATTAAATATATATATTTAATATATATAAATTGGAACGTATCAATTACTATGCAGGATGTTAGTAAAGGAAACAATTGTCTCTTCTTATCCTCTTTTTCTTCACTCAGAACAGGTACTGTTCTGAATTTGTAACAAGCAGCGTCAATAGCAGAGAAGAGTCCTAACCGTCCCCTCATCTTTCTGGGACCTCTTCATCACTGAAGTTCACACAAATGGGGTGAAGGATTTGTACTAGATGGGAAGTTAATAAAACTGGCTAATCTTGAATCAAAAACAGTCTACACCCAAGAGGAAATTTTCAAAGCTGTATTTTAACAATTAAAAAAAGATTCTCATTTCACTATGAGAGACAAGATGGCGTCATAGTGATACCATCTTTCTAAGTGCTTTCTAAGACTTTCCTGTCATTTGAAAATGATCATGTTCTGGCTTTGTGGGAGCCTAGCCAGTTTGGATGTTCACTTTCCTAGACCAGGATGGAGTGGGGAGGACTTTGGACTTTCCACAGGGCAGGGAACCCTGACTGCTCTTCAGACTGGAAAGGGAGGGGGAGAGGAGTGGGGGGGAAATGGGAGGCGGGGAGAAGGCGGAATTTTTTTTTTCAATTAAAAAAAAAAAAGAAAATGATCCTTACAGTATTTCTGTAAACTGTAGAGTTCTAGACAGCAAAAAGTGATGGATGTTCCCTGCTTTTAGTATAATGCTTGCAGATAGTGCGACAAAGCAGACATTGAGGTAAATGGAAGTCAGTCTTCCAAAATGGGACAGCCTTAGACTCTAAGAACAACAAACTTTTGGAACACCCCCACAAATGATTCTTGACAAATATTTTTTCTATTTAACATAATTTCTTTATTGAATCTTTGGGAACTTCATGTCTTGAACTCCAATTCTACTCACCTCCCAGTCCCTCTGTATCGTCATTCCCTTGCCCCTACAGTGGCCCTCCCAAACAGAAAATTTTTAAAAAACACAAGCAAACAAACAAAAATAAAAGCAAAGGAACAAAAACAAAACAACAATGAAAACAATAGCAACAATAACAATACAAACAAACACAATTCATCACTCCTCCATCTTTCCTGCCCCTCCACCACCTCTTCATTCATCCTGGTGGCACTGAGAGCTGCAGAGTGTCCTACATTATATCCTTCTGTCCAATCAGCTTTACTTGCAAATGTTCATTGCAGTGAGTCACTGGTTTGGTTCTAGGCCTCTGGTTTCTGATGAACCACCATCACCGAACTCCTCTTGAATACCGTGCAGCCACCCTGTCATGGAGATCCTGCGGTTATCTCTCCATAGGACCGGTCTCTTCACAAGCTCCAGCAGGTCCTAGATGGTGTACATATTAGAGTGGGTGAATCCCAGACTGGATGTGGGACTGGATCATAGTTGAGCTGGTCAGTCCAGGCCACCTGGGCTTCCCTCTCCCAGGTGAAGGACAGGGACAGCTCCCCTGCACCCATGTTAAGAAGATATTTTTAAGCCTTTGGAATATATCCAAATCACCCGTGGAGCTTTAAACCACTGAGACATCCTGATGATACCCCAAATCAACAGCAGAAAGACCAAACTATGAGTCTTGAAGCAGATTCTCACAGCAGGTATTTTAGTGCCATTGAATCACTGATTTTTAATACCATAGAACAGAACCAACACCTTTACTGGTTCTTTCCTCCTGTTTATCAAGATATTAAATAATAAGCAATTTATGCACAAAAATTTTAACTTCCAAAAATGAATGAGGATAATATTGGTCCATGTCAAGTGTCTAGGTACACTCTTGGAAATGGAGTGTTGCTAGAGGTCTGTACTCATACGAGACAACCAACTCTCAGTGGAATTGTTCTTGTTGTGAAGTAAGGATCTATATAATAATACATGTATTCAGAGAGTTAAGGTTCATGGTAATGTCATAGTTACACTTGTACTCTATCCTTTGTTGTAGAATATTAGTTAAAGATATATTACATTGTTTTATGCTGTGGAACATTTGTTTAATGATGCAAAAATATGTTGCATTCTGTTAGTTTGCATTTGTTTAACTCTGTGAAGCGGTATTACTTTGCCTGTCTAAAACACTTCTTGGTTGGTCTAATAAAGAGCTAAATGGCCAATAGCCAGGCAGGAGAAAGTATAGGTGGGGCTTAGACATTACTAGGAGAAAGTATCTGAGAAATGGAGACTGAGGAAATGAGAAACGAAGGAGAGAGGACACCGAGGGACAACTACCCAGCTACACAGAAAGCCATAGAGTAAGAAGTAAAGAAAGGTATACAGAAAATATGAAAGATAAAAGTCTAGAGGCTAAAGATAGATGGGATAATTTAAGTTGAGAAAAGCTGGCTAGAAAAAGCCAAGCTAAAAACCAGGCATTTTTTACATTAACATAAATGTTTATTAATATACTAAAAACAATACCTAATGGCAGGCCACTGCAATACTAAAGTAGAAATTTGCAGTTGTGCCATGTTGAGAATCTGCAACAGATGCAATTTCCTGTTGAGGGATCTTTGATATTTGAGTGACAAAGCCATTGACTTATCTAATAACTCTGTATTTATAATTGAATAAGTGTCAAATTACAGCTTTAGACAAGTCCTAGAAGAAGATCAAATATTTTCTGATCCCAGTTGTTGTGCCAGGCATTCTTAAAACAACAACAAAAAAATAACAACAATGAAGAATCAGCCTTCATTTGTATTTATTGGAGAGCTGTGTGGTGGCTCCCCAAAAGAGCCAAAGGAGTAAAAACAACAATGACAACAGTTCTTTACTGTGAAGGGCTTTATTCTCTACTCCATTACAGACATAAAACAATGAGGATTTATATTTATAAATAGAACTGGATTTTGAACCCAAACTAATATTAAGATAATGTTTATCAAGTCAATGCTTAGCAAATGGGCACACTTAAGAAGTTCATTAAACTCTTGTTTTCTTTCAATGGAGAAATCGTTATCTGATAGTAATGAAGTGTTCTTTGATGCCCATCAAAAGGAATGGTTTTGATAAAGTCTTTTGTAAAAGATCCATAGGTTGTTTAGATGCACACCAAAGTTGCTGTCTAATGTACACAATAAAACCCCAATAATTATGTAGGGTAATCATGGCTGATTTATCTTGAGTCCATCACAGACTAACTCTAAGCCTTGAATCACACAACCTCCAGCATTTTAGTGAAGTTACTCCTCTGTTCTTATGTGCAAAGAAAAGAACTGGTGACAATTCATAAGGGCAATATCATTTTTAAACACCTTTGAAATGACTAAAAAGCAAATGACTTAATACTATTTCTTGATAAATCCAATAGCAAGATGGTTTTAAAGGGAGAAAATAAAATGTTTAAGTAGCTAATTTGTAAGACGGTCCCCGTGGTGACATCAGTCAAAAGCAAAGCTTTGTTTTCCCCTTGGAATTCATTTAGTATTTAGGTCATAATTGGCTGTAGTACTTTGGGAAATGTGGGGGAAGAAATTTGGCTGTCAGGAAAAAGAAAAGAAAAAAAAAGTCCCAATATCCCAGAAATTCTCTTCAAACTCCAGATTTTCAGTGTGAAATTTAGAGTTATAGCTTCTAGTAAAGAACAGAATTGATCAAAACCATATATTTCAAACATGGGGGAAGGCTAAAAAAGATTACTTTTAAGAAGAAGAAACTCTGAAATATAGCGGTTTAGACAGTTCAATGACAACCATATAACAGCATAGAAAGAATGATATCACGTCTGAATGAAAGGGTGGAGTGACTTGTTCTCATAATCTTATTACAAACTATTAAACACAGACACATTGATAGGATAGAATACCCATTTAAAGGTTTCATCTTTCAAACTTAACATGGAAAGTCTACATTGACTTCTTAGAATTGCTTTTTTATGTTCTTTTATCTAATTTTGTTAATATCATAACTTTATCTTATATAAAGTATATATATATATATATAAGGATATATATAATATTCTGCACTTTATCTTATATAGAAGGAGCACATAGTTTGGCCCTGTGCCTTCTACCACAAGAAGCACATGAGAGTAAAACATGATAGTATTTCAATTAATCTTTATATCTCACTTTAAAACAGAACCTGTTCATATTAATATTGTAAGTGATAATTGTGAGGTATGATTTCTGGAATGATTATCATTCCAGAAATGATAATGATAATGACTAGGGTATTTTGCAGAATACCTCAGAGAGAAATTGATCTTGATTACAATATTGATGAATGGGATGGAAGTAAAGGACATAAACTTAGAGAGAGTGGATAGTCAAGCCTAGAGTCATTTTAAAAAATTCAGAGGGTATGAGAAAATTAATGTGCCCACATTATTTGACCTGAAGTGTGAATGCTTAAGACTCAGGCTACTGGAGTCCCAGAAAGGTCTAACAGAATGAAAATGGAATTTTGAAGCCATATTATGATCTGTCACTATGATCTTCCATCCAATTTGTCCTCAGTAAGAATAAAATTTACAGCCAGGCGGTGGTGGTACAC
>NC_022010.1:46534835-46543338 GCF_000317375.1 Microtus ochrogaster
CTAGCTTATTTTCACTTAATATCTTTTTTTAGATTCTGTGATTCTCAAAACTACTTTCACTTATGGCCAAGGAACATCTTTCCTCTCCTGATATAAACCAATACCCCAGACACTTAGATATTATTCTAAGGGCGTTAATTCTTCTCAGCTCTAAAGAAAGTCATGGTAAGAAAGATGCAACTTCCTGCCTGTGTGCTGACACTTTTCCACTTGTTTTTCAGGGAGGTATGAGACGTACAGCATTTTGACAAGATATAAGTCTCTGGATTAACTGATGCTCTCTGTAAAGCAGTAGCCTTTCTGCTGGAGGCTGAGATAAACGCCAATCTGTGAGTACTAACATGTTAGAAGGAAGTTAAACAGCATGTCCATTTAGAGAAACATGTGTAGCATGTTCACCTCTTAGGTTCATAATCTCCCTAGCCATTAGCTTTTGACAAAGTTTATGGCACGACATATATATTCCTTCCCATGACTGTGCTTCTTATCTAATCGCAAAGCAATTGGTTGCCGCCCCCCCCAATAAGCTATACCACTAATGCATCAGTGTGTATATCTTTCCTGGAATGTCTGTTTGTAACAAGTATAGTCTATAGCAGGGTGAGACCATTGGTGAGTTCTCTCCCTTGGCAACCTGAATTGAAACTTCAGGTGTTATGGTCACTAGTCAATAGGGAAGGAGTTTTTAACTCAGCTGCAACTTGATTTCTCTGTGTCTTGTAACTTAATTATATTGTGTCTTCACCAATAGACTTTTACCACCTTCCTCTGATGGGAAGACAAGAGCAATGTTAGTAGACAGTATGATAAATACCTTTGTATTTTTAACTAAAGAGTTAACCTTTCTGATGCTCAGTTCTTTTTCTGAAAAATGATTCTATTAATATCAAAGTTCAAGATCATTCAGGCAGTCAGTTATACATCATTTGTAAAATAATGTACTATAAAATGTAGTATGTTTGTTGGTGGAGGGGGCCCCTTGTTTGTCCCAGCCACCTGGCTAGCTTACACCTGAAATAACCACATAGAAACTGTATCAATTAAAACACTCTTTGGTCATTAGCTCTAACTTCTTATTGAATAACTCTTACATATTAGTTTAACCTATTTCCATTAACCTGTGTATCGCCACATGGCAGTGGCTTTCCAGAGATCCCAACTGGCATCATTTCAGGCAGGGGCTCCATGGCTTCTCTGACTTTGATTTCTTCCTCCCAGAATTCAGTTCTGTCTTCTCCACCTACCTAAGTTCTGCCCTATCAACTAGGCCAAGGCAGTTTCTTTATTCATTAACCAATGAAAGCAATACACAAACAGAAGAAACTCCTACACCAGTATGTAGAATATGGATGTGTCATTAGGCTGATATTTAATATTGTATCTTGAAAAAATTAAATTAGTTTCTCATTTAAAATAAGATACTAAATCAAGGTGAAAGTTGGGGGAGGTAGACAAGGGTGGAATGAAGAAAGAACATGTGTATTATATGAATACCAACTATGAACCAAAGTCTTGTGTTAATTTCTTCAAACATATTCTATTTCACTAAAACCTACCTACCTAATAGATATCAAAATATAAGGCAGTATAATTATCTCCTCAGTATATAGATAATAAAACAATGTTAGAAAATAAATTTTATCTATTTCTCTGTTGATGAACATATAGACTGATTCTAGTCCTTTGCTATAATGGATAAAACAGCAATTAGAATCAGGGTTTACTTATGCAGGAGTGAAATGATGAAATGGGAACATATTACATCAAGGTTTGAAAAGCCTCTTGGGTATGGCAGCAAACATGAGTATACAGTACATTGAGGAAGTTATAAAGCAAACAACTTAAGATGCTTGGTTTAAGTGTGAAATTTAAGTAGTATTTTTGAAATCATTCTTGATCAATTGGATATTGGCACTTAATTACAGAAAACCTTCAGTTTAGGGTCTCATCTCCCATTTGAGAATTATTCAATCTACCCCCTCTTTCTTCTGCAAGAATGATATTTGGGTGAGGTTCTGCAGCTCATAATAAGTTGAGCTCTGCTCTTTTTACTTAAGCAAGATTCTCTCCATGTGGCCCTGTCTGGCATGTGTAGCCCCATTTTTTTTTTTGGCTGAAACCTCATTTAAAGATATATGGCCTTGGGAGAACAATGTTCTTTACACTATATGTCTGAGGAACTGCTCAATCCCTTCCTAACCCAGTATTGAGAATAATTATTTGGAACAAATATAATCATGACAGGAATTGTTCTCATCTATTAGTTTAGTAACATCTCAAGAGGATCTAGGGTCTTTTGAACTTTCCACTTAAGCAAGTAATTGGAAAGTATTTTGACTCCTGGCAGCTTACCCAGTAGTCTGATAAATGTGACTTACTACCTCAGCTCTGTATTGTGGTAAACAGAAAATTTTTTCTGTGGTTATTTTGTACACTGCTATAAAAGAAAAAACTTTTATATATATTTACTTTTGTATGTGTGGGCTGTGTAAGCACAAAAAATTATGAAAGCAAAATTACATGGCAATAACAAACGTGATTACCTCTGGAGATTGCAAACAATGAGAAGCAGTGTGCTTCTCCTCATAATATCAATTTCATGGTATTTAGAAGTAACTGCCAGGTTTTCTTCTACCTCAATTAGAAAACACCTTCATAAGAAAAACATGTTACTTACTGTTGATAAAACACACAGAGTAAGTTTGAATAGAAGGGCAGGTCGCTTTCTATGTCATCTGTATGTTTAGTGAAAAATTATTGTGATTTTTCTCTCTTCACGTTTTAGAATAAAAATCTATAGGGAATGTTAAATTAAGAACATTTCAGCATGTTCATTTTTGTAGTTTTCATGGGTAATATAGCCATGCAAATTCTAAAGCTGAGAGACTTCTGTCACACCATTCAGTCGATATGTACTCCAGTTCACATGCTGAATAATTTGCTCATTGATTCACACATTTAACAAATATTTATTGGACATTTATCATCTAACAGATAGTCTACTACATTTTAATTCCATAAAGAAAAGTGAGTTATTGGCCAAAGAGAAAGACAGAACTCAAATAGGGTAACAATGAGGTACTCATAATAAAATGTTTTAAAAGTTACAGTTACAAGCGCAGATGCTCTTTCTTTACTATAATAAAGAATCCAAGAAGAGGAGAAGAGACAGACTAAAAGATATGAAGACAGAAAAAAAATGATATTTAATTTGAGACATGATGGCTGAATAAGAGTTGCACGGGACAGAAGAAAGGAAGAGATGTGATTTACAGGCAAGAGGGACGGCCTCTGGGACACTAACAAGCCAAAGGAAAGATTACAGCATATCCAGTGACCTGAACCAAATCCGCTTTTCTTGAGCTGGTATGCTCTATGTGAGGAGGTTGTAGTTGGTGATTGTAACATGATAACTTCTGTAAAGTATGTTTTTTACTTTAAAATTTATCCTAAAACCACATAAGAAAGGTAGTATTATCTTCACTTATCAGATAAGAAAATTAGCTCAGAGAGGTTAAGTGTGTTTTTATTTATCCACCAGGCACTTACTCCAGCCAGACTTTTAAACAAGGACTGCCTGGCTATAAAGTCTATGACTTTCACCCTGTAATTTATGGTCTGTCATCTAGCCCACAATAGACTTCCCACTGGGTGGCCTTATCTTGACCAAGTATCATGCTCAGGGACATAGAGCCAATTTATTTAAATACAATTTTTAAAAGATGAACTACATACTACTGAGCCTCAAGAAAATTCCAAGATAATATGATGTTCAATCCGGATTTCCAGAAAAGCTTGGTATCCTACTTTTACCTCTTTTGGTGTCAGTAATTCCTATGTATCTCGGTTTTTTCCCCCAATTTTCTCATCGTTCTGCACTCTAAACACAAAATCTTACAATCTTATCTACACAGAAACTCATGAGCCTTTATTTCCTCTGTTACAAGCTTTCTTTCTTTCCTGGTCATTTACATCCACCCTTGTGCTAAATTAGCCATCTGCAGATTATTTGGTTTTTTTCTCTCCCCTTTCTCCAAGCAGCAGAGATGGGTTAAGCTATATGGGATCCTCCCTCAAAACTCCATTTCTGGGGGACATATCACCAGAAAGATCAATTATTATTGGGAAATTTGAAACCTTCATTGTTGATATGTACCAAAAGATACATCACAGAATTCAGGAACGCTTCTCTGAAGTATAAAACGCAAATTTTAAATGTGATGGCCATGAATTATACGGGATAACAGGCCAAACAGCAAGGCAAATCTTTCAGAGTACAGAGACAAAACATAGCTTGCTGTATGCTGCTCTGTAAAAACAAACAAATCTTGGCTATTTTCTTCTTTTTTTTTTTTTTTGGTTTTTTGATACAGGGTTTCTCTTAATACCACTCTCAAGAAATTCAAGCCATTCATAATTTATTCAAGTAAAAAAACCCCACATTTCTTTAAAATGTCTTTCTTAAAAGTATGTACTTCATGTTAGCTGATTGTGCTACTGGAGAACCAGAAGGAAAGTTTCAATTTACCAAATTACCTGAAGAAAAGCATTTTTCACCAGGAGAAAGAAACCACCTGAAGGCATCATTTATTGTCTAGACAATACCTATTGATAAGAAAGTGGGCATGGTTGCCTATGAGATACAGTTGGCAACAAATAATCAAAACAATGGAAACAAAATTAATGGCATAAAAAGAATAGAATACTAACAAAAATGATAAATAAGATGCATAGGAAGATAGAAAGAGAGAGCTACAGAGAGAGAGAGAGAAAGATTTGAGCCAACGAAAGAACAAAACATAAATGTAAAAATTAGAAAGAGCCGACCCAGTAAGATGGTTCTGTGAATTGAGGACTTGCTGTGCTGTGAGTTAGATTCCCAGAACCTACAAAAAAAGGAAGGAAAGAAATTATTCCATAGAGTTGTCTTCTGGCTCAATGTGAAGGGTTACAAGCATTCAGTACTTGTCTGCCTTTCCACCTGAAAATATATTCTAGGACTTCACAAACATTGGGCATTACAGTGCCATGGAGCTGAACCACATCTACTGTAACCACAACCCTAGTAGATATTTCAATCCCCCCAAAATTGTGTGTGTTGGAGGGTTGATAATACATCCAAAAGAGGAAGGATTCTGATGGCCAGCTTTTGGACTACCACTCGCTTGGAAACAGCAAAGAGAAATAACACAATACTGTAAACAACACATCTACATGAGTCTTTCACATTGGTTTCTCTCATACTATTTTAGATGCATCATTGGCAAATTTGGACAGGAAAGCCACAACAGGAAGGTTCTGGAGCCCTAGGAAATGCATCTGGAGTTGAACAGAAGATTACAAACATCAGTGCCTTCACCAGGATATCAGAAGCACTTTCAGTAGTGCCCACAGAAATTACCACTACCAAATTGGGATTTTCATTCCCATTGCAAGAGTAACTCTAGAAGACACCTACAGCGAGGAAGGCCAGCATAGTTGAAATGGTAACCTGGAGCTGAGGAAATGGGGAAGAGCCTTGCTCTGAAAGCAAGAGGATCTGGGAGTTAGAATCCTCTGCACATCTAGGTATGTGCCTCTCACCCCAGCCCTGGGAGACAGAGACAGGTGGATTCTGAGACCCAGCTGCTCAGCAATCCTAGGTGAAATATCATCTTTCAGCTCAATGGAAGATTCTGTCTGAAGGCAGTAAACTCGAGAGCAATAGAGAAGACATTTCTGCCTTCCTCTAGCCTTCCTGTGCAAGTGCGTCTGCACACTCACACCCTCAACACATCACACTAAAGAAATAAAAACAGAAAAGAAGGGTTAACCCTAAGGCTAAGAATTGTGTCCTCCAAGGTATTTAATTGATACACTCTGTGGAGGTATCTATTCCAATGAATTCCTTTATCCTGTTTGGGATCAAATCCAGATCTTGTGCATGCTAGATATGATAGATAATTGTTATAGATAAGAAAGCAGTTACTAGTAAAAAATAAGATGAATAATCATACTTATAACTTAGAGAGAGGAAGGAAATTAAAAAATAATGTGGTTTATAGAGACTAAATGCTTGCTTTTGATAGCATGGCAAAGCAGAGATAAATATCTACTCTAGATGCACTTAACAAAAATCCTGTGCATTCTTATTTTATTATTTGACTTTTGTTTATGATTCCAGAAAGTCCATACTAAATACATTTTAGATTAATGAGTATTACTTTGTAGTTTTATAACTTTAAATTTTATCGAGCAAAGAAAGTGTTATTTAAAAAAAAAAAAACACTTGCCTTGGTAGTTTCATTCGACACTGTCAAGAATCAGGAGTAAGTGACAACAGGAACAAAAGAAGGAAGAAATGTAAACTAAGTTTTGTGGTAATAGTCATTCACAAAAAGAAAAAAAAGGAGTTCAATATGAGAAGTGGAGTCTGACTCACGCCGTGACCACCCAGGAGATCAAGAGGGTATTTGTGGTGTCTAGAAACTCAGAAATTATATTCGCTACATTTTTCTCACATCATCATTATTTATATTACTAATATATAGCATTCCTAAAGAAATAATCTGTTTTTTTAGAACATGATGTTCAAGTGTTTCCAACACTGGCTAGACAGTTTGAAATTATATTGAGAGAAAAAACGGAAAATTACATTTTTAATTAAAATTTTGTATCGGCAAACATTGTATCCCCGTTTTTAGAAAAATGCACATTCTGAATGTTTCTAGATGTTGTGCCTTCTCCCATATACAGTATTTTCAGCTTTTCCCTAACAGTATTGAGTGCTGTGGATGAGCTTTGTTGGAGGCACCCAGAAGAAGCTCTATTGCTTAATACTATAACCAAAGCTGTAAGGAACTGAGGGCCTGCATTGCTCCTGCCCTGCAGTGGGAGTGGATATCAGTTTTAAGTTTCTAAGCTATAGTAAGTCTGATGATACCATCTGGATCATTTCATTTCAAAGCAATCAGTCAGAAGACTATGAAAAAAATAAAAGTTCTGAATGCAAAAACAAAAAGAAATTTTAAAATACAGAGGCAATAAAAAAAACTGATTGAATGATGGAGCCAAATGGTGACTAAGGAGAAATAACAGCTACCTGCAAATATGGAGTAAAACGGGGGCTGGTAACCGAAGGGGCATAACTAAGAGAAACAGGATTAAATGGAGCAAAGGAAAATGTAGGAAGAGCATTAGGAGGAAAATGACCACATAATGAGATCTGTCAGTCTCTGGAAAGTCATCGAGGGGAAGTGGTTGAAACCCCAACACTTGATTCATTTTTGGCTAAGCTGGAAAAATTGCTCCATTAAAGAAAGCTACCCAGCCATGGAAGTGGGGGAACTTCATGGTAAGTCCTGTGTCATTTTCAACATTCAGCTATGAAAAAGAAGTAAAAGATAAACAAGAGAGCAACCCAGTGGTGCAATCTCAGAGATCACAGAAAACAGTCATGATCAAAACAAACAAATAAAATAGAAAACCCACTAAGTCCTATAAATGTCAATAAATATGTGAAAACTCCAAGCAAAGCTAAGAGAAAATGACTTTTAAAACAGTTAGGTGTTGCTTAAAGATTTTTTTATTAATATTATTCACACTAAACTGTCAAACTAACCTTAACCTTCTTTGCAAGTATTGGTAAGCTGTTATGACTATCCAAGTTAGACAAACAGTAGTGCTCCTTAGGGAAGCAGCAAGTCTCAGTGCTTCCAAGGGACTAAAATGTACTGGTATAGATTTCAGAAATTCTGGATAAATAGTCTGGAACATAATTAAATAATACATACTTAAATTATGGAGTACAACATTAAAATTCTAATCAGGCAAAGAACATGGTCAGATAATAACTAGATGACAAAGGCATAAAAGGCTTGGACAATTACTGCTTTGGGTCATTACTTTCTTGGAAAAAAAAAAACCTAGTAAGATGATATAAAAATCAGAGACATTGAGAGTCTAAGCATCAAATCTTCTTTTTTGGAGTCATCCAAGAAAAATTTTTCTACCTCCTCTGTTGTAGGAGGACTCTTGTTTCCTTCCCGGCTGCTCAGCCCCGAAATAATCACACAGAAACCATATTACTTACAATAATGTTTGGCTAATAGCTTAAGCGTATTTCTGGCTAACTCATATCTGAAATTAACCACCTCCATTAATCTGTGTATCACCACAAGACTGTCTATAGCAAACAAGCAGGCTCCTACAACACTCCTCTTCTGCATAGATCTCAGTGTCTTGAGGGTAGGACTTTGGTAAAGACTTCCCATTAGTGACTGAATGCTCTAAAGTCTCTCATTCTCTGCATGTCCAGTTGAGAGTCTCTGTGTTAATTACAATCTACTGCACAAAGAAGCTTCTCTGATGAGGGCTTAGTGAGGCATTGACCTATGGGTACAGCAGTACATTAGTGGAAGTCATTTTATTGCTATTTCTTTAGTAGAACAGTAGTAATAGGTTTTTCCTAGATAATCCCATGACCTACCTAGTTTCAGGTTCTTGGCCACTTCAGAAGTGTCAG
>NC_022010.1:46543769-46548306 GCF_000317375.1 Microtus ochrogaster
GTTGGTTACTCTCATTTGTGCCACTATGGCAGAAGGATCTCTTTATAGGTCTCAGGGTTTTTACCTGGGTGATATTGCTGATTGCCTTTCTCTTCTGGTAACATGAAGAGTACCTTGTAAATGGAGGCTTTTTTTGTCCCACCCAGTCCCACAGCTGGTTTTAAACTAATCACTCAGGGGCTTAATATTAATTATAAACTGTTTGGTCTATAGTTTAGACTTACTACTAACTAGCTCTTATATTTAAATTAACCCATTTGTATCATTCTATCTATTGCCACATGCCTGTGACATTACTGGTCTGCTGGCATCTTCTTGGAGAGCTAGTTGGAGTCTCCCCCAGACTCTGCCCTTCTATTTCCTTGTATTTTTGTATGGCTTTCCTGCCTAGCTATATCCTATCTTGCTATATGCCAAATCAGCTGTTTTATTAACCAAGGAGAATAAAACATATTCTCAACATACAAAACAGTTATACCATAGCATTCCCCTTTTCTATCTAATCAAAAAGGAAGATTTTAACTTTAATATAGCAAGATTACATACATTAAAACAGTTGTTAAGTAAGAATTACAGTTAGAATATTTAGTTTATTTTTGACAAAATTGGAGAAAATATTTAATTATCTATCCTCTCTTCATAATTCCAAAGTTTCCTATCTAATTTATCTATCTTATAACTAAGAAAAATTATAACTCTAATTATCTAGTCTTCAACCCCATCAAAGACTTGAAAAGGAACAATATTACTTGAGTAAACAGGAAGTGCATGCAAGCTTCTTCCAAAAAATGTGAGAAATGACAGAAACACCTGGTTGCCTGGACAGTCATTCAAGGTCTCTCTAGAACATTGGGTCATCCAACTTTGGCTTATAGGCCTAGAATATTTGACAGATCATTTTCAGAAGCAGGAAAATTTGGAAAGTCTGTCCTAGCCTCTCCTGGCAAAGTTCAGCATTCATTTTTCTTTGTGCCCTATGTATACAGATTGGACAGCATATTTACTGTCAAGGCAAGGTAGGTTTTTGCCCAAATAGCCCTGTTTTGCTAGGAAGAAAACAAACACCATGTGGAGTATCTTCAGTGCCCATCATCTTCTAGAGAGTAGATTAGTACTGCCAGGAGCAGATGTATCTTATTGTCATGAAAATTCTAAGTTATTAAAACATTTTAAATGTTATATTCTGTAGGTCTTTGAAATGTTTGAAGAATACCTATCTGAAATATATCTTTGTACATCTAGAAAATCTAACTTACATGATTTTAAGTTTGCCTATTATAGATGACTAGCTGTATTTTTATAAATTTGTATTTTTTAATTATAAATTATATTTTAAAATGAACTGTATAAACACAATACCTTAAACAAGAGTAGAAATATACATATAGTATAACAAAATTAACTTTTCATTTGTATATAAACTAAAATCCATACCAATATAAAATATTTTGAAATTAACAGTCATTTATTAAGGTAGATTTAATAATCTATACTTTTTCCAATTTCTATATCAATACCTCTCAGCACCATGATTGCTAGTCAGTAGGGGTGAAGTTTTTAATAGGACACCATCTTGATTTTTCCATATCTTATGACATAAATGGTGTCTTCACAAAAGGGCCTTGCCATCAGGATGATGAGAATCAACCTTAGCAATAGTTTGTGATACTGGAAGGAAGTCTGTGGAACCCCTTTGATCAGTGTCTCAACAAGCTATTACCAATTCCTGGCACTGGAGGCTTTATTTGTGACATAAGATGTCTACTTGGGCATTCTCTTTCTCATTATATGGTGCCTACATTATATGTATGTATGTATGTATGTATGTGTATGTATATATATATATATATGTGTGTGTGTATGTTTTTATAATTTAACAAATGTTCTTTCATCTACAATTCTTTGCTTTCTAGACACTAAATGGAAGTATCTTTTGTTATTTACCCTCTACTTTATTAATAACCATCAGTATTATCAATTAATACCAAGTCTCTTCATATAGTTGAGGCTATGACATTAACAACAGAAAACAAAGTACAGTATCTTGTGTTTAAGTTCTGATTGAAGTAGTAACTCCAACACAAATTCTGCTGTTGCTGTTGTTGTTGACTCCTTTGACAAAACTCCAGGTTACAAAAAAAAAAAAATGTTCCCCAATAGGACAATTCTTCAGGCCAAATAGAAGTCTAACCAAGCAAGATGATTCAGTTCTGAAAACAAAAGCATCCTTTGGGAGAAGTTGATTGTTCATCACAAGAAAACATCCGATGAGTCGATGAGTACATTTGTGGAGCAGATACACATTCATGATGACACACAGGAGGATAAAGGCTCATGTCCTAGGAGGATGTTGCTTTGGTAAGATTGCCAAATTCAATCTGATGTCACAAGCTCTCAAAACTATCATCTGTGACTCCTCAAACCCCTTTTTTTCTAAGAAGGCATTGTCTTTCAGCTTGCAGTCTAAAGCAGGATGTGTTACTGCCTGAAATATTCTTTCCAGTTTTGAAAGCGTCAAACCTTTTCCACACTAAGGGATTTATGACTGTTTGCGATGTATTCAATCATTTCCCCTGTATTTTTTCCTGGCACTATGTTGAAAGGGTGATTTAAACATTAAGATTTATATGCCATTTATAGTAAAGGCAGTTAGTTTGTTCTCAGGAGGTGTGATCTGGCTGCCATCTGGCTAAAGTAATCACTTCTTCCTAGTTAATGACAAGTTGGGGGAGAGGAGGAATGTGAAGAGGACCAGGGAACAATATCCCTAATTAACGCTAAGCACCAGATGTGATAACAGGGATGTTAGAAAGCTTTGAGTTGGTTTTAGCAGACAAGAGTTCTAGTCCTGAATCTACTTACAGATATGCAAAGCTTGATGAAGCATGGACTTCTATGAGCTTCAACTTCCTATCTGGTAAAATGGGAACAGCAGCAAGGTTACTGCAAGCATCAAATGAAAGAGAGAATATAGTGGATATATAGAATTGACATGTGGCAAACTGATCACTAAAAACATAGATTATTATTATCATAAAATGCTTTGTGAGAAATAAGTGAAGAATAATTTTCTTAACTTCCTAACCAAATACTACATTGTTTCACATGTAATATGAAAATTTGTATCAAAATCATGTTCTGGTTGAATGTTTAAAAGTTCACTTCTGACTCCCATTAAAAACCATTTAATCTTTTAAATTAATTTCTGTGTTGAATAAAATCGGTATTTCTGCAAGCTCAATATATGCCTATCACTGGTGATGAAAATACAGACAAGGACTTGTCCCTTGTCCTTGTAGAACTTTACACATCAGTGAATAAAGCACAGCAAGTAAATAACATGATTAGCAGACAGTATTGCAAAATTATGTTACAAAGCTATGCAATAACTGGGAGGTCCATCTTAGATCATGAGATCTTGTAACACTTTGAAGGCAGAATGACATCTGAGATTAGCTAAGAACTAATAGATGATATTGGGACCACTATGACAAAAGCTGGAATAAGAGCATTCTAAGTAGAACAAATAAAAATCCCAACAGACCTGAAAGGCATGCCAAGCAGATAAAAGAACTAAATGTAATTAAAATGCGTGAACAAGAAAATCAATATGAAATATATTGACAATGTTAGAATGACAAAAAATTAAACCCACCCACCCCAGTGTCCTATGCACCACTCAACCTTGCTTGCTTCCTACCATAAATTCATCCTGTCTTTTCTAGGATCATGGCTAGGACCTTTGGTCAGAGGGAACTATACTGGAACAGACTTTAGTTCCTACTGCATTGCTACCTATATAGTGTAACTCATTTTGATCATCTTTGTTCCCTGCTATTCATTCAAGATCCTTCTCGTCTTTAGAAAATGTGTCTGCCCTTCCAAGTCAGTAGCATGTTTGGTGGGATGACCTAGACTCTCACTCAAAAGTCTCCATTCACCTTGTCACTTTCAGGCTGTGACTACAGCACCCTCAAAATTGACCAGAGATGAGCATGTGCTCAAATAACCTGCTTTATTCCATGAGGGTGCCATATGTATCCTTCACCATTCACAGAATACAGCAGCAACTGATTTCCTCCTGACAGTCTCTTGATCTTTCATACAGAGAACACAAAGTAACTGGATGACCAAATATCGCTTAGAGTTTAATGAAACATCTTATTCCTTATTGGTAGCATCATCTCTCTGGAAAACTAGAAGTTCAAGTCCACGAAGTATAAAATTTTAGTATGTATCCCCTCCTTCTGAAGACATATCACATAAATAAGATGCACACAGTTAATACAATGACACACAAGTCTGGAATTTGAAGATAACATGACTAATTGAACAGCACACATCAGGGTCTCCAGAGTACTTGGCAGTTTGTCCTCCTTTGTTCCAACTGATGTGGAACTTCAAGATAGTGGAACAATGTGGTATCATACAGAATATGCAGAAGGTTATTCTCCCTTGGCACTATAATGAGAGATGGCTGGATAGCTAAAGTTGTCTGGGTTAATACTTTGATATCCTGTTTCATGTGAATGCTAAC
>NC_022010.1:46548565-46558362 GCF_000317375.1 Microtus ochrogaster
ATATAAATAGTAAAAATAATACAAGGATCTCTGACTCCTTTAGACCTTCATCTTTGCTATTACTACCTGAGTTCCACGTTGCTTTTTTTAAATGAGTTTTGTTAGATGTATGTGGGCACTTTCACTCACTTCAGACTCCTGTTCTGACTTATAGTCCTTAAGCTGTATGAATTACATGTCTGGAAACAAAGATGAAGACTTATTAAAGTCAGACTTGCTAAGAGCTCCCTCTACTTCTCAACTTTCACTATCCCTTTTGGTAGTTTGTCAGCCTATAACAACATTTCAGGTCTTGTGTATAATTATTACCCTAGATGCTGTATCCAAGAGTCATTGAAGTGCATAGATATTTCTCTTTAATTAGCATAATATTTCATTAATAAATGTCTGTATGTCACCTTGGGAGGAGAATAACTAGGGAAGGGCACTACTGTCCCACACATTAACCATGGACTTGCAGCACTGAATCTCCTGTAGGCTTCTCAGTCATTGGGTTCTAACTCCAAGATTTGACTCATTGGATAAGGGATTGCCATTTTATTGAAAAGTCTCCTTATCTTCATATTCATAAATCTTTTATTTATGTTTTGTGATATAAATTGGTCAATGTCCCTGTTTTCTGCCCATTTACTGATTCACTTAGAAGTTTTATATGCTGTGACTCATTTCATAGCTCTCTGAAGGTCAGCTCTGAAGGCCATTTCAAACTCATATGGAAGTTCCCTTACTCATTGCTTCTGATCTAACCTCAGTCATCTCAATTTCTGCTTCTGTAACAGCATCCCCTCCTGTCATGGGATAAGCCTCTAAAGTTCTTTGAGATGCTGCATTTCTCTCACCAGTACAGTCCTTGGGGCACTGGCAAACAGAATGTCTCTTAGTTCTCTATCACACTGTCCTCTGGTAGAGTCTATGGCCACATATACTGCACAGCTGGCTACTAGTATGTTCATTTCTCGTAGCCTATTGACCATCTTCTAGAGACTTGTCACTAAATAGCTCTATTTTTGCTTCATTTAGAGCAAATCTTGTTTTTTTTTCTCCAGAGTTTCCAAGGAACTGTATATTAACACTTTTCTCCTAGAGTCTTGCCAAGGAGTTAGACCCTGTATCCCAGGAGAACAGCAAATAAACTCCTACTTTTCCAACTTATGTTCTGCTACACTGATTCGGTGCCTCAGGAATAAATCTCATAATAACTTTCCTGGCTTGGTCTAGTACATGTTGACTCGGTCTTGATGATGTTTTGTTGCATAGTCTTTTTCCTTCTTTAGCAGACTTACCACTTTCCTGGAAAAAAAAAAATAAAAAATGGCCAAAAAATTTGGCCTAAAAAAAAAAAAAAAAAGAAAAAAGAACCTTTAAAAAGGAAGAATGTGCTGACTTTGCAAACTCAAAGGGATCTGGAGACCTTGGGATTCACAATTTGTAAATATTCCTATGGTCCCATAACCTCCCAATGTGCTGATTTTAACCAGGGTTCCATAATTCCCAGATGTGTTGCTTTTCATCTTAGCATGTGCTGCAGTTGAAAAGTTAGCTTTCTCTGGAAGTCTACTACCCTGAAAAAATTCTTTTCTTCTCTACCAGATGTGAGATGTTGAAGTCTTTTGCTGCCATGGAGGGTATTTAACTCTCAGGGTTTGTATTTAATGTCTTTAATCTTGTAATTTTAATGTCTTTCTCAGTTGTCTCTGTAACACTGAGCTAAGCTCTATTTCTCAATAGTATTACATTATAGTATCAAATCAGTATAGCTAAGCTATATCCTTTAGAATTATTGTTGCTCCAGGATATGCCTAAGGTGCTCCCACACAGGTCATTTTCTTTCATCAGTGACCCACCCCACTCCATTATAAGTGTAAGTTTTTAATAATATGCTACAGCATGTGATACCTATTAACACTCTACCCACCAACAAAAATTAGAATCTTTATTATCAGATGTCTATAAGGAGGTCTAACCAGACTCTTCTTTTATAAACTATTTCCTAGAAATTCTTGATCCCACCTGTGAAAGGACAAGTTTCTGGTGGGAAAGACTCTGGTAGTCTACTAATATTCAGGATATTTTGGGTCAGAGAATGTTCTTAGAACAACTCTTGTAGGAGAGGGGAAAGCAGCAGTGTTTGATGGAGGGATAAACTGAACTACAGCACAGTCAAAGATGCCATCTTCTAAAAAGCCCTGGAGCTCCAAAAAACCCTTCAAAGTAATTCCAGATAAAGGCAATATGTTTGGCCTTTGTAATTTTATCATCAGTCAGAAATTGATATACACTGTCTCAATAAAGGAAGTATAATGATGGGTGTAGCTGAAGTCACGTGCCTTTAACAACTCACACTTTGACAAGGTGGATGTGAGTGTCACGATCCTAACCAGATAGGATTTGTTTTTCAGATCACCGTGTCTCCAGGACTATCCCAACTACTTCCTGGTCAGTCTAACAATCTCAAGGTCTTTCAGACTCACTCTAGCAGCAATGAGCCCCGGAGAACTATATTTCTTGGCTGTGTGATCAAGCAGACAGACTCTTTGAGTAAATGCATAGGAAATGACTCTTCTCAAATGTCCTGAGTTTTACAGTATCACAGCTGCCTTTAGTGTAATTCTTGATTATTTCCAAAGATATAAGACAATTACTCGATTATTTCTTCCAGGGAAAATCTCTTCCAATTTCACAATTGAGCAATGAATGTTATAATATTTAGAATAATAGAATGAATTGATATGCTTTCAATAATGCCAATCCTACAATTGAACTTCTTTCTAAACTGATCTTTCTGTCAGTGAATAGCCAACAGTATCATAGCCTTCTCATTGTCCTTTAGCTTGGACTATGAAGCTGCACACAGACAAATTTTATAAAGGACTATGTGTTATCTGGAAAAAGTTCAACAACTTTGTAACTTCGGAAAGAACTTTAAGATTGTATATTTGTCAAAATGTCAATGACTCTCCAAAGTAAAATGTACAACTTCTTTCATCTACATTTAGTGTAATTAATGTGAATTTTTTTTTCATGTTCTATCTGTACATTTTGAAGCCAATAGTAATTAGCACATTGACTTTCTGGAGCTGAAGGCATAAGGTTCTAAAAGCAAATGCTTTTATCTAACTTCAACATCTGAATGCATTTAACTTAATTCAAATCTTAGAATGTTCAAAGCCAATTGCTAAGCTCTTTATATGTGGAACTGTCACATACTGCTCTACTTTATTTCTGATGATACCTGTAGAGTGACTTGACCCATGAAGGAAGTAGAAAACAATGACGTATTGCTGTCTGTCCTTAATTCAAGAGAGGTTGTTTCAGGATTGAGCATAGAACTAAACTTATTACATGTCAGCAATCTCAAATTCTTTTCATAGGGCTAAGCTTGAGATTCCAATCTAAACATTATTTAAGTAAACTGATTAATATAAGATAAACATCAGGAAATGAGCTAAAAAGTGTATGAATTCATATTGTTTATAAAAATGACCATCTCAGGAAGATTAGTTTTATACACATTGCATTCTTCCTCTGGTTTGTGCAGTATATTTAAGAAAATGAAATATGTTTCAGCTGGAACTTAAGGGGCTGATTTATGCCAATGCTCCAGATTTTTCTTCTGGAGCCCACATTCCTAGGAAACATTTGAGACTATACAGAAGCTTTCAGCTTTTCTGGATGCAAAACAACCTAGTGATGGGACTTCCCGTCTTTTTTCTGTATGGAAGGGGCACTGAGAATATTCCAAGCTTTAGGAGCACATTCTTGACCACAGTGAAGGATGCTACACTTGCTAAAATGTTATGAATGGAATAAACACTATTGTCATTTCAAAGATACAGATAGGTTATAGTATCTTCCTTCAAGACACAGAGCTGATTAGAATGGAAACATAATACCAAACTAAGCAGTTTGCCCTCAGAAGTTGTATCTTTAGTTATTCATCAAGGACATTTGTTTACATTGTTTATTAGCAATACAACAAAACCATGAATATTTAGGACAGAAAAAGAAATTTAAGTACAGATGAAGCTGATTACCCCCCATTTGATCCTTGTTGTTACCCAGTGAGTCCAGCATCTTTATTTGATTTTCAGATCTTCACAGGAATCATGGCTCTCAATGGACCAACAAATGTTTCAGACAATTAAAAGGAATTGGATGAATTATTTTTGTTCAGGTGGTTATATTAGTTAAAATTCTCCAGTGATAAGAGAGACGTTTAAGAAATGTATTAGAGGAATTGGCTTATATGATTTGGAGAACTAAGAAGTCCTGTAACATTTTATGTACAAGTTGAACAGATAGCAAGCTGGTGGAAAAATTCAGTCCTCATCTGAAGGTCCCAGAATCAGCAGTACACATGTTCCAGGGCAGAAGAGTGTGGATGCACGGATCCAATCCCAATTCCCTCCACCTTTTTGTACCATTACAGCTCTGAGCAAACAATGATGCCCACCCACATTGACAGGAACCATCTGCTCTGCTCGACTTAGTCTAATTCAAATCATAATCCCTTCCAGAAATACCCCGACAGACACACCCATAACGTTTTACCAGTATTTGGGAATCTCTTAGCTAAGTCAAGTTGACATATGAAATTACCCATCATGGTTGTGTTGAAAATTCCCTTTTCCCCGTCCACTCTTTTCAAAGCTCTGCCTTACCCTAGAAGCATATTTGACTTGCCAACTAACTATCTACCAAATTAATTACACATGCATCTTTATCAGATGTGTTTCTCAAGCTTATTTCATTCACTTTTGTGGGTTTTTTCTCAACTTTTTTGCTGTCTTTAAAAGCAATGTGTACCTATATATGAAACTGTATAAAAAGACAGTGAAATTAATAATTGAAAACAGAATTTATATATACTCTGACTTTACAGACATCAGCAATATTTTCACATTTTTTTCATGTGCCATCCTCAACTTTCTCCCCGTTACTCTTTTTGTTTTTCTGTCCATATACAATTTGAGCATTACTTGTAAGTTTTCTTTTCAGTCTACTTTATATCGTTACTACTTGCTTAGGTTGTTAGATGTTCTTCAGAAGCAAATTTCAATGGATAGTTAAATAATGTAAAATTATATGTATACAACTTAAAGAGCATGTGAACATTTTTTTATTTAAAAATATCACACTAAAAGAGACTTTTACGTTTATTTCCTTAGTCAAGTTACCAATAACAGTTTCCAAAACCCTTTAGTAGTCTCTTTAGTAAGTTTTTTAAGCCCCTCTGAGACTCTCCAGTGCGGTCTCTGTTCTACAGACCACACAGTCTCCACATCTGAGGGGATTCACAGATTCAAGCAGTGCAGACGAATCATAAGAGATGGAAATTGATTGTACTAGTATTTAAACTGCGAGTTCGTCTTTAAGAAAGAGGAAAGTGGGCCGTCCTGACTGGCGGAGAGCTGAGACAAGCAGAAAAGTCCAAAGACTCACCCTCAAACATGCTCCAAGAATATTTGCAGCGAGAAAGGGAGGAAGTCCAACGGAAAACAGGTAGAAGACAAGCAATGGACTAGCACAGTTGAGGAAATGCTTACAAGGCACATGAGAAGCAAGTCAAAGTTTAATTTATTTAACTTAGGGCATTGTTACTGTGTGTAATGGAGATGAGGTGTACGCAGATGCCACAGTACACATGTGGGGAGGCCAGACGACATTTCAAAGCTGTCTCCTTTTCCTTGGGATTTCAGGGATGGAATTCAAGTCTTGGCTCAAACGATTTTTTTTTTTAACCTGCCAAGCTGAGACAGACTTTATTACCACTTTTCAGACATAGAGACACCCTATCAACTTTTTGGCTTGGGATAGGAATATAAATTATTATAGTAATGCTGTCCAAATATGTGACTCTCGCAATTTAAGTAAATGAACAAGTTATATTTAATAAATGTATAGGTCCCAATGTTTCATGCATTTGGAATATATATTATTTGAAATGACTTTTGAAAATATATAGGACACAACTACAGGAATATTTTTAGGAAAATTGTTTGAATAATAGAAAAAATGAAATATATAATATTCATAGGAGAATGGGTTAAAGAACTAAGATATTAACCTCCAAATAGGAGTACCACCCCGTCACTGCCCCTTGCCACCACTGCGACTCCTACCACCACCACCAATTAAGTAGGGATGGAAACAGAGTCGGGAAAGTGAGTATAAGGAGAGGCTTAATTAAAGGTAAGTGTATATAAAGCCTCCTGAAAAATAACTAAATTGTAAGCTAATTGAAAAATGGAATTTTCAGAAAAGGACTTGAACAAAGGTACTCCATAAAGTGAACCATGGTGGCCGCAGAAGCAAGGACTACTAATGAAAATCCTAATGCTAGGCACAGGTTAGTATTGAAAGAGTTATCAGTGCGTGAAGCACCAGAGACATGCAGTACAATACAGGCTATTGGCATTGGTCTTGGTCCTCGCTATAATTAGGTGGTACAATCCTGCTGCTGAAGATGCCACACTTTAACTGTAGAATGTGGAGAAGTCAATATTAAATTGATCAAGAAACTCTCTCTCTTTCTCCTGGCTAGCTTTCTTAGTCCTGAAAAATGCTATGCAGGGTGTGGGGTGGGGTAAGGGAGACATAGATAGTTTTACCCAGTGCTAACCCTTGCATAATAATGTACCATCTTTTCAGGCAAGATGTGCTCACTGATGCAATATTGGCAAGACTGTTTATTAGAGCAATCAACCACCGCCTTTATTTGATTTTGATGCTTCCTCTATAGAAGGGAATTCAAACCTGATCAAGCAAAAATTGTCAAAAATTATGACCAGGGAGGTCGTAGTCCCTAGGGGAAACCTATATTTTTTCTAAATGTTCCTATTAACAAATGTCTTCTAGATACTTATTTTTGTGTTCAAGATTTGTGCTGCACTCCACCACAGTCAGAAAAGCTTATTTCGGTGAATAGTAGTTACTGTGAAGACTCATAACTATTCAAAGTGCTCAGAATAAATGGCATGAGTACTCAGGTGTAGATAAGACATCTGAACCATCTCCCCACCCAGAGCAAGTGGGGGCTGGGAGCATTTCAGAAGCAGGACATGCGGAGTATCACCGTGAAATCCTGTGCTCTTGACATGACTTGGCTGTTGCACACATGAACTCACAGCAGCTGATGTCACCAGCACAAGACCTGCACAAGATTAAACCACTTACAAATTCCAATGTGAATGGGGGAGGATCCTAATAGTGGCCCCACCCTTAACTGAGTTGCTATTGGCAGTTGCTGACTGCTGAGGAGAAACACTTATTTTCTTTGGAGGAGGGTCTGACGTGACAGAATGCTCATGTATCAGTGAGTGATATTCATAGGCAGCAGATTCAATAGAAAAAAGTGGATTGAGAAAATAAAGAAGGAAATTCCCTCCAGTTCTAGCTTAGTGAGATACTCTATTGTCTACCTTGATTTCTAGGGATAAAGCTTAATTTCATGGAAGATAATATACATATATATGTAGATAAATGATAGATATACGGATAGATAGACAGATAGACAAAGACAAATACTATATTAGTATGCATATATATATATGTTTTATACTCTATTAGATTTCTAGGGATAAAGCTTAATTTCATGGAAGATAATATATATATGTAGATAAATGATAGTAGGTACACGGATAGATAGATAGATAGATAGATAGATAGATAGATAGATAGATAGATAGATAGATAGATGATAGACAAATACTAGATTAGTATGCATATATATATACATATATATGTTTTATACTCTATTAGATTTGCTTTGTTAAGGTTTTGTTCTTACATCTGTAGACAGGAATGTAACTAGACAATGATACCTTTTCTTTCTTTTACCTTTGTGTACCTTGGGTAATAAGTTTATAACAGTCTTAAAGAGTTTGTTGAGAACCTTTCTGGTTCTTTTTGATATTTTTAAAAATGTTATATAAAAAAAAAAACTGCCGGGCGGTGGTGGCGCACGCCTTTAATCTCAGCACTCTGGAGGCAGAGGCAGGAGGATCTCTGTGAATTCGAGGCCAGCCTGGTCTACAAGAGCTAGTTCCAGGACAGGAACCAAAAAGCTACAGAAAAAACCTGTCTCGAAAATCAAAAAAAAAAGTTATATAAGTTTAGATGATATATCCATTGAGAAATTGTTAGCTCACTTGTAAAAACCAAGAAGTAATGGTGTTTTCTCAGTAAGAAGCTTGTCTTTTACCAACAGTTATGCTTATATTTGTTGCAAGCTCTGCATTACCAAAAAAATCAAAACACACTGATAATCTCTTAACTCTATTCCATTCAACTCTATAATGATATTAATGAGGCAAAATTGTCAGGCAATTTCAGTTAAAGGAATGAAACTGTAGGCCTTTGCATAGTGTGAATGCTGAAATAATATGATGCTGCCTGTGATATATTATTCATTTATATAATTCCTACAGCCAATGCTAGAAGACCAAGATTGATATTTCCTTTGCCCAAAATTTTTAAAACTGAAATCATGATTGTATTATAGTGAACTATTTACCCTGTTTGCAAGACATTTTTCCCTTTAGATCAACTTTATTTGATTTTTTTAAACTTTTGTTATGGAAAAATCAGCATCAGAAAGAGATTAGTATAATGAACTCCTGCATTTCTCATTCCTTAGGAACCATTATCAAATTAAGAGAAAGATTGTGCTAAATACAAACTCAATCACCTTTTTTTCCAAACCCAAAGAATATATCAGAATCAGTCTCAAATGTTGTGATTTTTGTGGCATGGCGCTTTGCTGTTGGTGGTCTCTAAGACCCTTTCATTGAGTTATTACCACAATAATCTAAGAAGCTTGTTGCCCTTTTCCCTCCATCTTCTTTTTGCAAACAGATTGAACATTTTCAGGTGCTCTGTTAGAAGACATCACAGAGGATTGAATGTAAATGTAGATTTGAGAATCTACTTCTAGTAATAAAGCTTTCTTTGCTGTGGATGTCTGCATCTGCTTCCATAAGTTACTGGATGAAGCTTCTCTGATGACAACTAAAATAGCCAGTCATCAATCTGAGGAAGGGCAGTTCAGGAACCCTCTCCACCATTGCTTAGATTCTTAGCTGAGGTCATCCTTGTAAATCCCTGGGAATTTCTCTAGTGCCAGATTTCTCACCAACCCCATAATGGCTCCTTCTATCAATATATCTCTTTCCCTTTTTTCTTTCTCTCTGTCCTTCCCCTAACTTGACCATCCCAGTCCCTCATGTTCCCTCCACCCTCCCATTCCACCCCCTCCCCCATGCTCCCAATTTACTCAGGAGATATTGTCTATTTCCCCTTGCCATGGGGATTCATATATGTCTCCCTTAGGTTCCTCTTTGTTATCTAGCATCTCTGGGGTTGTGGACTATAAATTGCGAACTTCTGGTTATCCCTTTATTTATATCTAATACCCACTTTTGAGTGAGGACATACAGTTTTCATCCAGTAACTGTTGGAAGCATATGCAAAGATTCACAGCTAAGCACTGTGCCAAGCTCCTGGAGTCCAGTTGAAGAGAGGGCATAATGATAATATGAGCAAATGGGTCAAGACCATGATGGGTAAACCCACTGAAACAGCTGACTCAAGCTAGTGGGAGCTTACTGACTCTGGACTGACATCTGGGGAACCTGCATAAAGGGAGGAAGGCCTTGGTCCTGCTTCAATCTAACAGGCTTTGTTTAATGCTCACGGGAGGCTTTACCCTTTCTGAGGAGTCCTTGGAGGGTGGAGGATGAAGAAGGTGGAGGAGGGGAGGGAGGGGGAACTGGGATTGGTATGTAAAATAAAAAAAA
>NC_022010.1:46558547-46561168 GCF_000317375.1 Microtus ochrogaster
AAGAAAGAAAGAGGGAGGGAGGGAGGGAGGGAGGGAGGGAGGGAGGAAGGAAGGAAGGAAGGAAGGAAGGAAGGAAGGAAGGAAGGAAGGGGAAATAAACAAGCAAGCAAGGTTTCTTTAAAAATTTTTAAAACATAAAAACAATACATTTATTATTTTATTGTTTTCTTTAGAAACAGTTATCTTAATAAAAATATATTGGGGCCAAGGATAAAGATTAGTGACAGAGCTCTTGTCTAGCAAGCACAAAATCCAGAGTATCTCATTATACAAAAATTACATTAAATATACTAATTCCTCAGTATCATTATAGGCCTCTTACTGAGAAAATATTACTTTCTGGTTTTACAGGTGAGCTAACAAGTTTTTGATGAACAGGTCATCTAAACTTGCATAATATTTATATACATAGATGGTTGGCAATATTTTAAATTAATTAATTTAAATTAATGCTTTGTTTTAATATTGAGCTCTAAATTTCTAAAACATTAACTAGTGGATACTAGTCTCCAGTCTGACTAGTTTCAACCATTAAAAATAGTATATAACTTTTAGTAATATTAAAAACCCTGAGACTAAAAATGAAAAACATTCTCATTTTTACCACATATTTAAAAATGTGTAACCATAGCTATTACAGTTGTAGAAGATACAACATAGGCTCTGAAGGAGAAAACTTATCAACAGCTGTAAACCTTATGAACTACAACAATGACTACTTGTAAGATATTCATAAGTGTGTGATGATGGCATGAATATTACAGGGGTTAGATTTGAAGCCTACTACACAGGGATGCCTGATACTGTAAACAGAGCCAAAACCCATGTCTGCAGAGGTCATGGGCCCAAGAAGAGAATTACTAGGATTATTTTGCGAAATAGACATAGCACCAAACAGACTGCCTTCTAAATACTTATCTTTATGACAATAGATTAATGCAGTTCTCAACTTTCAATTCTCAGAGAATTTTTTTATTCAGCGGACAGTGGTTAACACGGAGGCTCACAATTGGTCAAGGAACAGAGAATGAGTGATTATAGCATGCTCATCCCTGATTGGGATGTCTGTATCATATCCACTTCTCACAAAGGCTCAGAGAACATGAAGGAAGCTGGGCCAGAAAATTTATAAGAGCCAGAGGCTGGATAAGACTGCAGTGAAACAGTGGGGTTTTTGTTGTTGTTTTGTTTTTTGTTTTTGTTTTTGATTTTGCTTTTTTGATATATCAGAGGATTGTGAGACTCACAGAAACTGTGGCTGTCTACACAAAATAAAGCCTACAAATTTTAGCTAGGACTGGGAGAAACTTGTAAAGTCCCACCATATAGCAGAGGTTGGTGGATTGCAGATTGACAGTTGGTGGGGGCAGGGGAAGGATGTATCAATTTTCTTCATGGGTGTAGCCCTAGTGGGTTGCCCATGATACTGTGAATGGGCCTATTCCCATGTACATATGGAAAGAATTAACTTGAATCAATGTAGACTATAGTTTTCACCCAGTCCTACAGTCTGGTCCAGCAGGCTGATCCCACAGCCATTCAGTCCCAAATAAACCCACAAAGGCTTATATTAATTTTGTACTGTTTGGCCTATTTCTCAGGCTTATTCCTAACTAACTCATACAACTTAAATTAACCTGTAAATTCTTGGTTTACATGCTTGGCACCTTTTCTCAGTAAGGCATTCCTCATCTTACTTCCTCTGCATCTGACTGGCAACTATGCCTTTGTTGTTCCTCTTCCCAGAATTCTTCCAGTCTAGTTGCCCTGCCTATACTTCCTGCCTGGCTACTGGCCAATTGGCATTGTATTAAATCAATATGAGTGACATATCTCTATAGTGTACAAGAGCATTATCACACAGCAAATCAATGAAGGAAGACATTAAAGGAGGAAGATGTGGTGGGGAAATACATCTAAAAGGATTTGGAAAAGGAGGAGTGGCATTAAAATCCAAATACATGCGTGAAATTTGCAAAAATTCAGTTTAAAATATATTTTTAAAATTCTATAACTATTTTACCTCTCTTGTACATGGAAAATAAAAATAATTTCATAATGTTACTAAAATCTACTCAGTATTCAAATCTCCTTTTCATGTTATCTGTTTATTTTACAATTTTCCCATTTGTTTTCTTCAAATAAGGTCTTTAAGTGAGACTATAATTCCATTTTCACCCATGACTTCCCAGTCCACCATTTTTCCCCTTTGGTTATCTGTTAAAGAGTCTAGGATGCTTTTTATCTCTAATGTAGTATGTGTATTTTAATTTGGCAAATTATTTAAACATGTTCTTCTTTTGTATTTTTAGTATATTAATATTCAATATATAATATTATATGCATAGATATGTACAGATTTAGGTTTAATATTTTGACAGTATACATCTTATGTTTTATAAGATAGTTTTATATATATGGCAACAAGTAACTGATACAGCCTTTATCTATTTGTTAATTTGCTAAAGTTTCCAAGGTGACAGTATAACAATTATTTATATTCCATTGAAATAACTCTACAAGAAGCAATTTTCCTCTTTAACTACTTGTTGCCATAACTATTTTCTTTTAGATCTAGAACAATTGCAGGAAGTATGCAAACTCATATAGTTTCTGCACTG
>NC_022010.1:46561414-46563240 GCF_000317375.1 Microtus ochrogaster
AAAAAAAAAAGAAGAAAGGAGAGGTGAGGGGAGGAGAGGGGAGGGGAGGGGAGGGGAGGAGACAGAGAGAAAAAAGAGAGATGGGAGGTTGGCAGGGACTAACCTTTTAAAATGGAAAGTAGTGTATGTGTACAGGAGATGCTCTTACTGGCTATGGCTGAGGACATAGCCTGTCAGATCCCCAAGGGCAGGCCAGTACAGATGCCTGGGTATTAGTAACCCTCAAGAACAGAACATTTGTGGTGTTAATTGTAAGGCAATGTTCACACCTGGGACCAGATAAGCCAATAAGGAAGGACTTAACCCCTTCTTTTTTACCCGACAGCAACTGGACTACTTCTAGAGCAGGGTGGCATGGAAGAATGTTGTAAAGAAACAATATTCTCACTCAAATATATAAAGCGTCTTATTTAAGGCACTAACAGACCGTGCAATCTGACATGTGACTTATTTGTATTTTGGGTTTCGTTTGATTGGGAGTTCCCTTTCTTCCTCAGCTTGGGACTGAACACCGGAAAGTGATTCAATTGGTGGGCATCATAATAATCTTCAAAACATTATTCTTTGTCATTCCAGAAAATTCTGTGGCAGTTGTGAGAGAGAGAGGACACCAACTTTGACTTGGTCAAACGGCAGCAATATGAAGGTAATGAAAGGCGTGGTTAGGACCTCCCACAGCCCCCAGATCAGTGGACCACACACTCATGTGCATTTGGCTCCACACTGCCCGAGGACCAGCACACATTCTTCACACGGTAACTGTGTATTTCGCTTTCACGGTGAATAAACTGCGTAAGTTTATTCACTCAAGGCAGTGCATATGTACTTAACTATGTGCTTGATTGTTTCATTATTCGTGGATAAACAATGAAGTACAAATTGCTATTTGTTTTTCTTCTTCCAGGTTTAACTGAAATGTTCAAAGAAACTGAGTTGATGTGTGAATTATCACAATTCAAGGGGGCTTGAAGTCCATTCAATCTCTTTCATTAGATTTTATTGTTCTTATTTCAGAGAATCATGTAAGTGTATTCTGAAAGGTCTGTGTGTGGACACAGACTTCGGGCTTGGGCAGGATGCTCAACTACTAGTTTACTTTTAGAAATCTTTGCTCTTTTTTTTTTTCTTTCTTTCTTTTGAGACAGGACTTCTGTGCCGCACTGGAGCCTGTCCTGGAACTAGCTCTTGTAGACCAGGCTGGTCTCGAACTCAGAGAAATCCACCTGCCTCTGCCTCCTGAGTGCTGGGATTAAAGGTGTGCACCACCACCACCTGGCTTGTTCTAATTTAAACACAGGAAGCAAAGCAACACAAACAGGTAGTAGGAAACATTCATGTAAGAATGGTTAACTTCAGGTTTTCAAAAATTCAGTATTTGGGGAGAAATGAAAATATTTCATAATTCTCTGGGGTCTGAAGGGCCAATTAAATCATTACAATTTGTAATATGGAACCTGAGCATGTTGCTTAATAAATCTGTGTGCAGGCCAATATTTTTTGTTTCATTTTATTTTATAGCTCTTAAGGTTTATTTTTATGATTTTGTTCTTTAGTCAAATGTTTTGCTTTTATAAGCTCTGGCTGCTTATATGACATATTTCAAAGCAAACCTAAATGACTGATTCATTCAGAAAGCAACCATTGATTATCCAAGAATTATGTCATATTTTTTTATTAAATTTATTTATTTATTAAGGATTTCTGCCTCCTCCCTGCCACCGCCTCCCATTTCCCTCCCCCTCCTCCGATCAAGTCCCTCTCCCTCATCAGCTTGAAGAGCAAGCAGGGTTCCCTGACCTGTGGGAAGTCCAAGGACCGGCCACCTC
>NC_022010.1:46564135-46564697 GCF_000317375.1 Microtus ochrogaster
AAATGGATGGAAATAGAAAACACTATCCTGAGTGAGGTAAGCCAGGCCCAAAAAGAGGAACATGGGATGTACTCACTCATATTTGGTTTATGTCATATTTCTAACCTTAAAAGGGGCCATGATATTCAAAGTATGGGGAGGAGGAAGAGAATGTGTGAAAATTTGTAAATGTAATAAAATAAAATTTTAAGACAGTTATATAAAAGCATGCAGGTTGCATTAAAGTGATCCTGGAAGCAGAAGTTCAAATGACTTCGGTGAGAGAAGAGAGGAAGGAGAGGGGTTCAGCTATTGGTAAGGGGAGGCCAAGGAGCAGGCTGCCATGGAAGCAGATTTTCCTTGAGCTCAAAGTAAGATGCGATAAAGAATAGTGGGAGAAAACCATCCCAGAAGAGAAGGAAGATGTGTCATAAGGAGACTCCTGCTGGACGGATACGTGTGACTAAGAGCTTAAAAGAGAGGATGGAGATGCCTATATGTTTTTCTTTGGGTTCTCCTTATTTAGCTTCTCTAGGATCACGAATTATAGGCTCAATGTCCTTTGTTTATGGCTAGAAAACAA
>NC_022010.1:46564884-46565831 GCF_000317375.1 Microtus ochrogaster
AACAAAACAAACAAAATAAATTAATTAAATAAATTAATTAATAATAATAAAAAAGGGTGGGGCAAAAACTCGCTGGCAAGAAGACAAGGAAAGTCCATCGGGCTTAAGAACTTTTGCAACGTGGAGCAGATCGATGCCATGAGTATGAATTCTAGCTGTGTTTGACAAAACACTGGTGCACAGAGAACAGAATAACTCAATGTACAGAATAAGAAAGCTGACACCACTGAAAGAAATCGAGATGATTTGGCTCCAAAGATCCTCCCCGCTGACCCATGTACACTGTGTTTTCAGTGAAGGCACTCTTCACTTGGGGTTCAACTCATCAAAGCATGCTTCTCAAACAGTGATCATAACCGAGTCCCAAGGAACCCAACATTGCAGGGGATATTCATACCTGGATGCATGAAGCCTTCTACCAGAAGGCTTAAATCCTGGCACGCGTCAGTTGTTCTTTCCTGGTTCTGTGTTATGCTAGTACAAGTCATCACTATCTTCCCAACTGCTCAGGTGAGAACTCTAGCCTTTCTTTCTTCTTGATGGTATTTTCCGTTGGTTTTGCTCCTCTCTAATCTATACAAAAATCATGAGTAAAAACATGAAAACACAAAGTATTGCTTCAGTTCCTTCCAAAACATTGCTGGATCCTTCCAAATAGGGAGACTTACAGGCAGACCCAGCAGACCGCAGCCTGACCAGAACTTCTGTGCGTATGTGTATCTTTTGGCTCTCTCCATTTGTCCTTCCCTGTAGATCCTTGAATCTTTGTCTGGAGGGAGAGGACAGTTTTCTAGACAGCTATCTTCCTGGTGAGTGCAAGAAATAAACCCCCATCTTGCTTCAACTCTATTAATTGGGCTCTCAAGGAAGGCATGTGGCCAAACCTCCCCAAGGAAGTCAGGCCTCTGGAAAAGAAATCCATCTCGAATTTTGCATGCAAATGGATG
>NC_022010.1:46570686-46575045 GCF_000317375.1 Microtus ochrogaster
AAAAAAAAAAGAAATCTAGTAACACTTATACCAAACCTTTCAGTAACTTTATATTATATTCAGAATAAAAAATACATCTAAAGTCTTCATCCTCTTAGTGCACAAAGCTTAGTATGACCTATGCCTGTATTTTCTATGATTTCTCTTTCATTGACCCCTCTTTTCTCTAAATTCCTCCTTTTAGACTAAGACTGTCTCTCCTTAGAAATGTTGCCTCTGTTAATACAGTGATATTCTTTGCCTCCAGATCTATGTAGAGCCAGTTACCTCCAGCCATTCACATCAGCAGGCATCATTCTTTTGCGGACACTCATGACAAACATCACTATTCTCACTTACTAGGTTATATGTTTCTTGTTTCTTCCGATTCTAATGCCACCCAGGGGGGTCTCTCATCTGGTTTATTACTCTCTGTCAGTAGTATCTAGTGTACATTCAGCTCTTATTAAATAATTGTTAAATGAGCAAACAAAGTCCTTTTGTAATAAATCAGCATAACTGTGGGTCTAAAGATTCCCGACTCTGTGCTAGTCTCAGAGATGGGAAGATAAAAGGGCAAATGTGTATTTTTCTGCAAAGTTTGCAAGACAGCCAAGGGCTCCCCCTCACAATGGAAAATTTTATTGCCGTGGAGAAAAGCACATGGAGATTAAACTGTAAGGGATACTTGGAGAGATTTGTGGACAGTTATGTACCCATTCCGTGGGTTCCATGAGCCTGTAAACAATCAGAAACACAAGCCACACCCTGGCTGCTATGCTGCTGCTATAGAACAGAAAGAAAGGCCAGCTGTGAACTACTGCAGCAGGGCTGGGGGCTTGAGAGACAGCAGAGTCTGTTTTTCCCAGTGAGACAGCCTCTCTCCCTCTCGGGTCCCAAAAGGCAGAGAGCAAGGACCATAGGACCACAAAGACCAGTGCTCTGACTTCTGAAGAATTTGCAGGCTCCACATGAGTAATGAATTGGGCCTGGCATATCACACATTACCCTCAAGATGAAGGAAAACAGAACAGGGATGGATGAGTGCCTGTGGGAAAAGAAGGGGATCGGCTCTCACACAAACCATCACGCACCGCATGGCTGGCTAAAGCAGAAGCCTGGCAGTGAGAAAGGGAACTGAATGAAGAAAAAGCTAACAAGTGCTTCTCTCTCTTCTCATTGTTTAAACGTCTAGTAGAGGGTTACTGCTAGTTGTACCATGTAACAGGATTAATGCTGCATCTTCCATTATCAAGAGAGAATTGACTATCATCAGCATGAGACCACTGAAGAGAAAGCAGTATATTATTAATAACTCATAGTTCAAACTCTGGACACCTATCAGACCCAGACTCAAATCTGAGATTGTGTCATGTAGGGATATGACGTCTCTTGCAGTAGAAGTTTTGTACTATCACTGTGTAATATTGTTTAAAGAAAATGGGCTAGTTCAGTGATTCATTCAGTATCTATGCCATAAAGACCTCATAGAGATCTCAGCATATAATATTAGAATATATGCAAAATATACAATTAAATTAAATTAAAATTCTACTCTCCAACCTACACTTTTCATTCTCATAGAAAGACAGTACAAAAGATCTAAAAACAAACTTTCTTCTTTAAAAGTCTATTAGATATTCTGATTTTGAAAGAAATTTATGAGCTTAAAGTTGTTCTACATTTAAAATATGTGAAACTCTAGTAATCTGCTCCCTCTGCAGATATCAAGACTGAGCTAGAGTTTAACCATTTAAAGTAATAATAAAAATTATCAGTAGGCTTGGGATGGTATAAGCCAGTATCAGCACATGTTCAAGGCTCTGGATTTCATCAACACGCATGCACGCACACACACACACACACACACACACACACATTATAAAACACTGAATAAATAAGCATAGTTTCAAAAGAAAACAGAAATTTTAGTTTTACACAATGTACAAGTGGTGTTTTCCAATAACCAGTTGAACAAAGATAAAAATGAAAGCTTACTGATGCTGTTGACAAATGATACTGAATAAGGAAACCCATGCTGCCACAGAGAATTCTTAGAATCAGAGCCCAGTACTAATGAGCTGGGTGACAAATACGCAGTGTATGTTACACATATTAAAAACATTTCCTACTGGCTCCAAAAACTCCATTTCTAGGAATTTCCCCAAGGAAATAACAAATAATTTACACAAAGATAGACATATGTATCTTAGTTTGGAATTGTTTTGAAAATCCACAATAAACACATAATCTAAAACTTGGTTGAAAAAAATCATGGAAAATATTTTATAGCCACTAACTGATGATGGAGATATATTGACTGTCATTAAAGCGATCACGATTGGTTATTCTTTTAGAATTAAGTTATAAAAGAATTTTATAATATAATTTAACTTTGTTAAATATAGCTTTCATATCTATCAACAAAATGTTTAGAAAATGCATTCTGCCTATGTTAGAGTTGTGTAGCTTGCTTCTTTTATGGGACTCCTAACAATGTACAGGGGTTGTTTCTGATTCTTTTGCTGGCTTTTGGGACCCTACTCCTCATAGGACACTTTGCCCAGCCTTAATATGGGGAGGTGCTCACTACTGCTGCAACTTGATATGCCTTGTTGTATTGATACCCACAGGAGACCAGCCCTCTCCTGGATGGAGACAGAAGAGTGGGAACATAGGGATGGGAGGGGAATAGGGGAGAAGGACCAGAAAGGGAGGATGGCAGGGAGGCTGGAGCCGGGTTGTAAAGTAAATATATGAATTAAAAAATTGCTATCTACACCACCAAAAACTGTGCATGTATTACGGCTTCCAGTTTAGTGTTTTTATGGGATTCCTGACTGTGAAAATGTGTAGATCTCTATTTGTTATGCCTTCTTTTGGACTCATTTTCTTCTGTTCATTTTGTTCAATTCTAATTTCTTAGTTTTGTTCCATGTTATTATTGTACTTTATTTTATGATTATCCCTTAGAAATCTGTTTTTTTTAATGAGGGGCAGAAAGGGAGTGGATCTGGATGAGAGGGGTGGTGCAGAAAAAAACTGAGAGAAGTAGAGGGCAGGGAAACTATAATTCTTTTCTTTTTTAAAAACTTTATACTTTATGTATATTAGTGCTATGTATGTATACTTGCACACTAGGTTGTGAACCACCATGTGGTTGCTGGGAATTGAACTCAGACCTCTGGAAGAGCAACCAGTGCTCCTAACCTCTGAGCCATCTCTCCAGCCCAGGGAAACTATAATTAAAACAAATTATATGAGAAAAAAATCATTTCAATAAAAGAGAAAATACTAAGTTTTCAGTTCTACATAGATTTCAATCTTAAATCAACACTCACAGCATACTGCTTCCTCTGAAGTGGTCTCATGTTAAAGAAAACAGGAATTGAGTTTTTGGGTTTCATTTGGTTATGGGATTATTGTTTAGCTTTGTTTTCATTATGCTTTTACATTTTTAAACATTCTCAGATGTTCAATTATTTTATGTGAACAAGAAGCCTTAAAATATTTTATTTAATATAATATGGCAAGCATTTTATTTAAAAGTATCTAGACGTTATTATTTACAGTGTAGCAATATTATAATATTGGTGAAAAACAGTAGTGGACTAGAAAATATTTATAAGAAGACCTCTAAATTGTACTGGATTATTTATCAGCGATCTATGTACAGGTAAATATTTTGCAGAATAGACACAAGTTAGCAGCACATAGAGATATATACATGTGTGCACACACATGTGTACATGCACGTGCATGTGTGTGTGTGAAAAAAAGTAGTTAAAGACAAAAGCCATTAAAGTATTGTTAGAATGCACACCTTAAAATACTGAAATGTTTTTGTTTATTCTTTTTAGAATTTTACCAGTATTTGTTTAACTAAATCTGCAACCACCGTTTGCTCTGTCTGATTAGGAAAATCAGTAATTTACTATTAAATTAATTTTTGGTCCATCACCACGTACTTAGAACAATGACTGAATAGCACAGTGACCAATGTGCTTTTCAGGGCTGACTTGGAATCATTTTTCTTGTTTTGTTTTCAGTGTGTTTGTGAAGAAAGACCATGTAGTCTTCTGGGACCAGTTGTCACCTCATAAATAACAAAAAAGAGGTCAACTCTACCAGAAGCCTACAATGAGAAAGCATTTTGCTAGTGAGAACTCTTTGAAAACCTACTGCTAGAAGTACACAGAGAAAATTTGAAACATAGGGACCCAGAAGGAATAAACTCAATATTGAGAATCCACGTCTTCCTCAAACAAAGCAGGACTAAGAAAAATCACTGTACTGTTTGCCACTGACTAACACATAGACCATAGAAGACACCTGCCCTTGTCTACCTTGGGTGTGTAAGAGCATAGAAGACACCTGCCC
>NC_022010.1:46575145-46578466 GCF_000317375.1 Microtus ochrogaster
CCCTTGTCTACCTTGGGTGTGTAAGAGCATAGAAGACACCTGCCCTTGTCTACCTTGGGTGTGTTAGAGCATAGAAGACGCTTGTTTCTTGTCTGCCTTAGGTATGTCAAAACATAGAAGACACCTGTCCCTTGTCTTCTTTGTTTGTGTTACTGTGGTTGCCATAGCACTGAAACAGCGCTCAATCTTGGCATTAAAACCAACTTTTCACCCGAGTTCCTTTTCTCCCTGCTTCCAAGTCAATGTGAATTTAGTTAATGATTTTGATGCCATTTTGGACTAACAGAATAATTTTGGAGCCAAATATACAGTTATTTTCATGATATGTTTAGAATATCAAGCCCATACTGACAAAGCAAGGCAAGAAACTGTATAAACATGAGGAGTACAGACAGCTCCTTTAGAAACTTCTAAGTGAAAGAGGCTGCTTTGTCCATCTAGAATTACCTGATTTATCAGAAATTGTTCATTCTTAGATATAAATGATTCCATTTCTGAAAGGCTCTGTGTTTCAGGAAACAACTGAATTTATTTTCAGTGTCCAACACCATGTGGAATGTGTTGACCAGAGAAACATTGGAGACTGTATTAACACACAGTGGAAGAATTTTTACCACCACAGATTTTATGAGTTCTCTCTTAGTTGAAGAAAATACCAAAAACATCTTAAAATTTATTCCAAGGCCATGCTAAAAATCAGGGGACAGCATATATGACGCATCCAGCTAGTAACATACAGAGTGCTAGGACAGGATGCTTTTTTATAACAACAGATTTGTGCTAGGTACTTAAACCGTATCAGGCTTTGTGATAAGATTCAGTTCAGTTAAATCCTGTCTGCTCTTATGGGAAAGATGGCATTATTATTTATCCTTACAGATGAAAAGATTTCAAGGTTAGGAAACGTAAACAAGTTAGGAAACCTAGTGCATAAATAAGCCAGAATTCAATTCCATGTAGTCTTCCCTTTGAAGAACTATTATGCTACTATCCTACACCAACAGCTTGCGCTCAGTGAACTCTAAGTAAAGGCATAGAAAGATCTTTGTGGGATTTCACCTTGACAACAAAACAACCGCTTGAAGTTTGAGCAGAGACCCTATTGTGAGAAGCCTGGATGTTTGTATTCTTGAAATCAGGGGGCTAATCATTGAAAATTTCAAGTAATACTTAGAAAACCAATTCACTGTGCTAATAAGTGACTTCAACAAAGCACAGAGAAAAGGATAGACACAAAAATTAACAGTATTCCTATATAATTCAAAGGAAACTGAAATTAAATAAATTATGCTTACAGTAAATAAAAATCTTCTTGCTCTAGTGAAAGTGATAAACTTAAATATACAAGTAATAAGATGTAATGAGAATTACATGATGAAAATTACAAAATTTGTATAAAATAATTCAAAGGTATGAATTAAGAAACATACTATACTCATGCATTGGAAAAGTCAATACACTAACTTCAAATTCCCAGTCAAATATAGAATTTTAACTCATTTAATCTTAAACTTCTTCAAGGCTTTATATAGAGAAATATAAAGCTATTGTTATATGCTTATGGAATGTGAAAAGAATTAAAATAGCTATGTTGAGAAAGAAAATGAAAAGAGTTTGTCTACCCAGTTTCACGACACACTCTCTCTACAGTAACCAGGACTGTGTGATATCTGTGAAAGGTAGATAGAAAATTAAGAGAACAGAATAGAGAAACCACAGCAAACCCACAAAATGTGCCAAATTGATTCATGGTTAAAATGAAACATTATTTCAATGCAGGAAAGATACTGGATTTTGTTTTTGCATTTGTTTTAATCTGTTGATGAATACTGGCTATGGTAGTACATGTCTTTAATCCTAGCAGCTGGGAGGCAGGGGCAGGTGAACATCTGTGAGTTCAAGGCCAGTCTTGTCTACATTGTGAGATCTAGGTCATCTGGAGATACATAGAGAGACCCTGTCTCAAATGGAAAAATATAATGATGGGTCAGTTGTACATTCATGGACAAAACCATTTTTATCAATCTAGATACATTATCTCATGCAAAAATTAACTCAAAATAGAGCATAATTATAAATCCCTGAGTTTAGACCTAAACAAAGACTTATTGGACTTAACAATCACAGCTATAAAAGGACAGATTGGTAACTTGTACCTAACTAAAGTTATCATTTTATTATATTATGTGTAAGAAATTAAGAATTTGAAAATAACACATTAAGACTCAGAGAAAATATTTCTAAATCATTCATTTGATTAATACCTAAAATATTAGAAAGTCTTGAAACTCAGTTGTTTAAAAAAGTCAAATACAGTTGATTCTCCATATACATGAACTTGGGGTCCACAGATTCAACCAACCACTGATGTAAAATACTTGAGGAGGAAAAAGCTATATCATGCTGAACATTTTCTTTGTTTCTCTCTAAATTATATACCACAACAACTACTAACATAACATTTGTATCAGATAAGTCACCATGCATAATGTAGAGGTAATTTAAAGCAAACATGAGTATTCATAGATTGCAAAGATTGTGCTTATCATTTTATAGAAGGAACTTACACATCTGTGAACTTTCATGTTCATAGGATGTAATAGAACCAATATCCTATGAACACAGAGGAACATGGATAAAGAAGATAAAGACCTTCAATGAAGATGCATAGATGGAAAATAATCAAGATAAAAATCATTATTGTCAGCAATTAACAAATACATGTTAAAGTCATGGTGACAATATCAAATTTTTCAAAGACTATGGATAAAATAGTACAATTGTATATGACTGATAAAATGTAACATGAGAATTTGAGGAACATACTCATCATAGGGCCAAACAACTACATTTCTGGAATTTACCTAGAGAAATTAAGACTTATTTTACATAAAGTTTTCTCCATGAATACTTGCAACAAACTTCTTTGAATTAAATAAAAACTGAAAATGACCTACTTAGATGTTTTCTAACAAGTGAATTGTTTAACAAACTGTAGTATAATTATAGCATGTATTCTCAGAAGGAAAAAATGAGAACACACTGTTGATAAACACAAATGTGACAAATTCCCAGAGAATTATTCTATGTGGGAAAAGGGCCCCCAAAGTTTACATGCTCTGCAATTCCATTCATATAATAGTTTCAAAATGACTAAATAATAGAAATGAAAAAACAAATTACTTGTAAGGGATTAAGAAAATGATGCCACCCAAGTATCTTAGTTTGTTTTCATTTGTTGTGATAAATACTAAGACCAAAAGCAATGTGGGGAGGAAAGAGTTCATTTGGCTTGCATTTTCTTTTCTTTCTTTTTTTTTT
>NC_022010.1:46578756-46606804 GCF_000317375.1 Microtus ochrogaster
AGTGCTGGGATTAAAGGCATGCCCCACCACCGCCCGGCTTGGCTTACATTTTCACATCACAGTTCATTGCTGACAGAAGCCAGGGCAGATGCTCATGGAAAAAAAACCTGGGGAAAGGAACTGAAGCAGAATCAGGAGGAGTGCTGTTTACTGACTTGCTCTACATACCACCCTAGAGGTGGTACTAACCACAATGCACAGTGGTCTAGAACTTCCCATATTAATCAAGGAAATGCTCGTACAGACCTGATTACAGACCAGTTTGATGGAGGTATTGTCTCAGTTGAGGTTCTATGTTCTGAGATGACTACATTTTGTTAAGTTGGCAAACTAGTCAGCACAACTTTAACCTAGAGTCACCTGAGTAGGGAGCCTCAATTGCAGAATTGTCCAGATCAGATTGTCCTATAGATGTGCCTGTGGGGAATTGTCTTGACTGTTAATTGATGTAAGAAATCTCAGCCCGCTGTGGGATGTGCCATACCTGGGTTGGTGTTTTTGGCTGCATAAAACCATGAGCTAAGCATAAACCTGGTAATGAGCCAGCAAAGTATTGGTTTGCCCTAGATTCTCCTTCAAGTTCTTGCTTGTATTCCGGCCCTAACAACCCTCAATGGTGGACTGTGACCTGGAAGTTTAAGGCAAATGAAACAGTGCCTTTCCACATTGTTTGTGGTAGTGATATTTGTCACAGAACAGAGTGGAACTAAAACAGATGACGTGAGAGATAAGCGTGACTGCCCTGAGAGCTATGTGATGAATGTGTTGTGAAGGTTCTGTGTTTATTGTATCATCTTCAGGATTCTAGCTGTGATAATATCTTCAGGATTGTATGATCTGATCATTCAAGAAAATAAAAAATACCAGGTAAAGAGCACAAGAAATCTATGTATTATTTTCAAGCTATATAAGAATAGTTATGTTAAAATTAAAAGCTTAAAAGAATAACACATACTTTAAAGGGAAAGAGCATAGCGTTGGATTCCAGGCTGGGTTTCTTGTCTATTATCACCATCATTAGCCATAGGGTCTTGAATAAGTTCAACCAACTCTCAAGACGCGAGTTTTCTAATTTGAGAAATATTCGGATGAGAAATCATTGATTTCCAATATCAGTTTCTAACTCTCTAATTCCTCTATGGGTTTCTATTCTCTGTAAAGACTTTGTCCATGAAATAAACCTTCTCTTTACTAATGAAATTGAATGCATGAAGCCTATTTAAAATCTGGAAAAATATTTATACTTACGTGTGTACTGGAGATCTTGCAAATGGGCAAGGTCAATGTTGGCTCATGACTGGGCACTTCTCTTAAAAGAATTCATCAGCTCAACCCAAGGCAGCTTTTCCCTTAAATATTAGTTTTGAGGAACTCACTTGAGATTGAATTATAATTTTTCTCAGTCTATAAAAGAAATATTTCCTCCCTAGCTGTTTCTGAGATTTCCAGAAACCCAAGCTTTTCCCATGCCCCAGTTTCGCAGGGTGGAGGAATAACCCACACGTGTGTGGTGGGGCCTTTAGGGCACTTCAATTTCAGGAATGTTAGGCTTGGCAGAGTCGCTGGGACTAACATGTTTACACGACATTTGGGGCACGTTTCTTCTGGTCTTCTGTCTTTCACCAGCTGATAGACACCAACCCTGTCTGGATAGGAATCTAAAACTGGAAATGAATCTATTTTACTACAGATTCTTTAAGGTTATTTCCCCTGCTAAAAAATGTACAGATCTTAAAGGAACGTTAAAGAAACAAAAATGTTACTTAAATAGCAGGTGATATTCAAGTTTGCTAGGATTGCTCTTTAAACATTCTTCTGAGTTCAATTTACAGAAGCATTGATACATTCGTTAAAATACCAGAATGACATAATTCTGTGTATGTGTCTCATATTTTGCAATATAGATGAAGCTATGGAATAGAAGAGTTCTGAAGTAGCACTTCTATTAATCTTATTATTTTAACTGTGGAACCAACCTAAATATTTAAACGTAAGGGTGGAACCTCTACTCTGCCTTTCAAAAAAAGTAAGACATGGGGTGATCATTATGAAAATTTTTGAGAGTGTTATGCTTGAGTTCTATTTGGGGATGCAAAGTATATGTGTAGTTTGCACTGGCATATAGCCTACCTTTAGACATATGTGTAGCTTGCACTGGCATATATCCTACCTTTTGACATTGCAACAGAATATTCCCATCTACAAAGTCCACTCTTGAGAAACTCAAAAACAAGTTCCAAAAAAAGATTCATAATGTCTTAATTAAGTAAATTTAGGATTTTCTGTTTGGCTGCATTCATAGCTGTCGTCTGCTGCATTTGTATGCAACCAGTAGTCCACGTGTTGGCCATTCCTACTTATGGGATTTATTCATCTCAAATTTTATTGGAATCATTCATCATTCATGTTATGGTCAGTGGGAGGAGAGATACAGACTAATAGGGAATGAACATAACATGTAGTGTGATGTGGGAGTCCCCTCTGTGTGTTGTGATTGCCACTCACGAATAAAGAAATTGCTTTAAACCTATAGCAAGGCAGAACTTAGGCAGGTAGGGAAAGCTAGGCTGAATGCTGTGAGAAAGAAGGGTGGAGTCAGAGAGACGCCATGGAGCTGCCACCACAGTCAGACATGCTGAAACTTTGCCAGTAAGCTATTGCCTTGTGGCAATACACAAAATAGAAATGGGTTAAATTAATATGTAAAAGTTAGCCAATAAGAAGCTAGAGCTAATGGGCCAAGCAGTGGTTTAAATAATATGGTTTCTGTGTGATTATTTCGGGTCAAAGCTAGCCAGGCAGCTGGGAACCAACAAATGGCAGTAGTGCTGAGCTCTCAAAGGAGGAAAATGCTATAGGAGGACATTAGACATTATCTAACCCAGGAGTGAGAAGGTCTTTGCACAGATGATACTGTATTTTAAACTCCAAATCTCACATGAGCAGGACATCAACTTCCCTATATTATGAATATCCTATAAGTTTAGTGTTCTCCTGTTCTGAGTTATTGGTATGCCAGTAAGACTTCTGTAAAGAGCCTATAATCCAAATCAAGATAGTCTACAGCCAAATAGGCCAGTTCACTCATGAAAATTTCTTATACAACCTTCATTGCTCTCAACAGAGTAGTGGTGAGAGTAGATGTACCATAAATGGCTGTTTTGTATCACAGGATCAGCAGAAATTGGAGACCATAGTCCATTCTATGCAATAGTCAGACTTAGAACATAAACCTCTGCCTATGTCTCAGGTTTTCTGAGGTTTTCCTTCTTTCGCCAATAAATTGGACCAGTGGATTTATATAATTTACAAATTTATCCTGAACAATGTTACAGAAAACATTAAAACTAGACTGTAGTCTTAAAACCAAACTGTATTCTCTTGTAAAGCAGCTTCCAGAGTGATGTATAAATAGAAATCATAAGAAAGTATGTTGGGGATTTTCTTCACCCAACTTCTTACTTAATACAGAGAGCAGGCTTGTTGTGGTAAAATTGAATATCTCATTGTCCAATGTGACCTTAGGTTCCCCATGTAAAACCCAGCTCTCCTGACTCCAGACTGTTGGACAGTGTTAGCGTCTGGTTTGTCTGATTTGATTAGGAACTCTCCAGGCAAGAGCTTTGTCTGATGCTATGTTCTCTAAAGCACCTAGCTTGTTGTTGGCTTCCCCAAATGCCAAGGAACATTCTGTTAAAGAATAATAAGATTGACTTCTGCACTCAACCTGATGAGGTGGCTGTCTTCTTCATGCCCACGTCCTTTCTGACCCATGATTCATATTTGTGTCTGGATAGCAAGCTTCCTGTGTTACTGAATCACCTTTGGGCTGATCTGCTCAGGAAGCGCTTGAGTTTTGGAAACAGAGACAGCTGAACTATGCTAGGCTACGTGAAGGGGAAATGTTTCTAAAATAATCACTATTTTTCAATGGTCATGGGGATCTCTGTCAGCCAAGGATGCAGACTGGTTAGCAGATGAGAACATAAAACCAGCAGGTCCCTTAATGTAAGTATTTCCCTTCAGTTTCTCTGTTCCCTAAGAAAAATATTTAATTTTTTGTTTCAATAGTGAATCTTTGAAATTGTATTTCCTTAATTGTATCGTTTTTTAATCCTGGATACTAAATTAATAACAAAGTTTCCCATCATTTTATGTGAGCCACTGAGCTAATTTTTACAGTTAGAAGTCAGATATCGTATATGGGATTTCATAGCATAAACATAACGAAGGAAAGTTCTGTGTGACTTCAACTCATTTCATCTGGAAGTGAAAAATGTCTTCATAAAGAGAAGACTCTTTCATTCCGTGTTTTCTTTTCTTGCCATTTAGCATGCCTAAATGGTTTTTCGTTGTTGTTGCTGAAAGTTAGACATGAAATATTAGGTAATAGGAATTTAGGTAAATATGCATGTAGGGTGAGGTTCTACACTAATCTGACTAGGAGTTCGGCTATGATTAATGCTTTTTATAGCAAATACCAAAGATGTCAAATATCTCTGCTTCCCTTGGTTTTGTTTCCTCTGTTACTCTAATGTTCACCTAAAAATTCCCTTCTCTTGCATCTTTAGTCCTAATTTCTCTGATGTCCTGTGGATGTGATGGTAAAGTGTTGAGCTAAGGGTGGGGGCAGAGTCTTACAGTCTTGTCGCAAAGTTTTAGTCACGTCATAGGCTGAGCTCACTGGGCTGTGACTTTAATGAATATTTCTTACCTTTATTCCTCACGTAGATCTCACAACACAATTGGAAATGCTAGAGTTGAATAGATGTCATTCTCTTAGGTGAGCTTAGACTCTGATCTAATATAAGGCCAATGGTTTGATCCTTGAACTCAGTTCCCTACTAGATATATGATCTCTAATAAATTTTTAGTTAATCAATCTATATTATAATAACAGGAATAATAACTTCCAAGTTCACATCACATTGTAATATACAATTTTAACAGTCATAATAAGTTTGCATTGTCTTCATGGAGTGAATAAGACAAATGAGATGGATAACAGAACCTAGCATGGATCCACTGGTTAATCCTAATAATCACAAATGATATTTCTAAGTGTTAGAGAGAGGAGGAATGATAAAGTTTCGTGTGTGTGTGTGAGTGTGTGTGCTCGCGCGCGCATTTGTTATGGTTTGAATATAAAATGTTACCAAAGATTCATCTATTGACAACATTCCCAGTTTGTGGTGCTAATGAAAAGTGGTTGGATCATGAGAATATTAATCTCATTAAGCAATGAATCCATTGATAAACTCAAGGTTAAATAGTTTGTCGCTAAGACTACATACATGTCTTAAAGGCTCTCTCTCTCCTTCCATCATTCTTTCCTTACTTGTCACCATAAAGTCAGCCACTCTGTCTCATTTTGCACTCTATGTTTTGATATGCTACCTTGCTATGACCCCAAAGCAATGCCGACAGATAACCATGAACTAAAACAACTTAAATCATCATCCAAGACAAACCTTTCCTTCTAGTTGGTTGCAGGACTAGAAAGGTGGCTATCATTAGCTAATAAATGCAGAAGAAATAATGAAATCAGAGCACCAGCAGTCACCAATATCATAGTAATGATTGCTCCAAGTTATATGGATATTTCATTGCTTGATAGCAGACAGAAATAGGATTAGGGTCATTGAAGAACAAGATACCTACACAGTCGCAATGTATCAAATGGGTTGCTTTTTAATCACAAAAGAAAAAGAACATTCAAATACGTTCACAATGAAAAATGCAATGGACATGTTACAAGCAAATGGTGTGAGTTGGTGCCGCAAAGCAGAGTTCACTGATTCTGTGCACCTGGTTTGAGGCTCAGGTAGGAAACATAACTATTTCTGATGTTCCTACCCTAAAATGTTTTCTCTAGAGCTGGTTCAAAGAAAATGTTCATTTGATAGAAACTGCCTAAAACAATGATTTGGGTTATGAATTTTTTTCTTTCATGAAAGGAAAAAAAGAACTAGGAATTATTTTAAGATTAAAAAAAGGTAAAGGGACTCCATACCTAAATGATGTGCAAGATTGGCACTGGATCCTGGGAGGAGGGAGTGAAAAGGGGATTTTACTGCTTTACTTTGGAATTCAAATATGGGTTGTGTTTAAATAACAACATCAGAGTGAGTGCTAATTTCTTCTTGGTTGTTTGTAGAAGAGTGGCTTCATTTGGGGAGAGAAATAAAATATTTTGCATTGAGTGTCTTGATATTTGCAATTAACTCTTTTTTGAGTATTTTTTGTTTGTTTGTTTGTTTGTTTGTTTTTTCTCGTTTTTCCAAGACAGTTTCTCGGTGTGCCTCTGGCTGTCCAGGAATTCACTGTGTACGCAGGCTGGCCTGGAACTCACAGAGATCCACCTACCTCTGCCTCCCTAAGTATTGGGGTTAAAAACATGTGCCACCATCGCCCAGAATAATTAACTCTGAAACAGAGAAGGATATTAATAGTTGATGAGACTAATTATATGACCTATATTTACTTTTCTATAGGCTTGAATTTTTCTAAATAAAAGTAAGTACAGTGAATAATTATAATAATAATCCCTGCCAAACTGTATAAGTAAGTGAAATGCATCACACAAAGTAACCTTCAGTTTTTGATTTAGCACTTTGTAGAAGCCCATTTTCTTTAAATGCTGTCATTTCACTGCACTGGTTACTCTGACAACATGTGAAATATTGAGTACATACACTTAGTCTTGGCTCTGAAGCTTCTCCTAAATAGGACACTTTTAAAGTCACCCCTTCTAAAAGTGATGGCAAAGTGATTAAAACTCTGAGACAGCCAGCATAAAGGTCATGCTGAATTCTGCCAAGTGCCAGACCTTTTTGTGAAGAGTGCCTGAGTAAGGTTTTTATACTTCCACCTCACCTCCTCGGCTGTAGAGTGTTCCAAGGCCCCAGGGAAAGGTTAATCAGCCTGTGCACAGACAGCAGGAGAGGCGTGAGGGGTAAAAAATTAGGTCTCTTGTCTGTGCTAAAACATCCTACTGCACTGAGACACGTCTCAGAGCAAACTTCGCTTCAATTTGTGTCAATTATAAACTACCTATGCCCTGGGGAATTTCAGATGCTTGAAAGAAAACTTACTTAATAAGCAGAAATGTCACCCCAGACCCGCTGAATATTCTTACAGGATATAATACTTAACTCTCCTTCTTCCCTGCCAAATTTCATGAATGAGTAGTCTAAAGGTTTGTGTCCTGCCTGGAGAGCGGGACAAGAGGTGTACTCTACAACACTTCAGGGAAAGAAGAGCCACTGTTCCTCCAAATCCCGTCCTTTCCAACATGGCGTGTCAATAGATACTAGAAACTAAGGAAGGAAGAGGTTTGCTGAAATCCAGAAACTAGCTCCAGATGAGATTTAGAGTCTCCATTTTGAAGAGAAATAAGAATTCGGAGAGAGGTGGAACTTGAAACAAGACTTTTCCACTCAAGTCCCAGGAATTTTCTTTTAGTTCCTGATCCAGTGGAGAAGCTGCTGTCTTGGGCTGAGTAGAGTCTGAGACCAAACAGCCCAAAGTGTCTGAGTTATTTCCTGTGCCTCAAGATTCTGGAATAACACACGGGTTTCTGGGTTAAAACACAATTTTAACATTATCCTGTGTTTTAAATTGAAGTCATTTAACTTCTGAACAATTACTATGGTTCTTTTATTTACTTTTGTGCCTGGAATTAAACTTAAAGCCTCACCGATGATAGGAACTCAGTTACTGTATAAAGGAAACAAATAAGGTGAGCAGATTCTCTTGGCTGCCTCTCAAAGTTGTATGCAGTGTCAAGTGTTCTGAGTGCCTGTTGCCATGATTGCCCATGGTAAGGGCTAAGGGCATGAGCTTGGCCATAGGTTTAACCATAGAGGCAGAATGGGTAATAGCGCCTTTCCTTTGAACTTTTTCATGGAGTGATCACCTGAGTTATGACTGCTGTGATGTTCAGCTTGCTCTATCTTCCTGCCCACGCCACGAACTTTGTGCTTAGACAAACTAAAAAATAGAAAACCTTTCCTGATTTTTCCAAAATTAGCCTTCATATCCATACAGTTTGGGTTATCACTATTTGAACTAACCCATCTGATGCCTGAATTTTCCTTGAAATTTCAGGTTCTCTCCAATTAACCAATCTTAATTCTGAGGTTATTTTGTAGGGCTTTCTTTTTTTTTTCTGCGCATGTGATATTTCAGTAACAATGGATAACAGCCTTGATGTTTAATAGAAGTGAAGGCATTTGGCTGTATTAGACATTTACTGTTTGAAATATTTTTCAAGAAGTAGTACAACTTAGAAATACTTTGATGATTTGAAATAAAACATCAATTTTAAGCAATGGGAATTTGCTTTCAGAGATATTATCAAAGCCATTTAATTTTTTCAAAGAAAAAAGGAAAAAAAGGGTAATCTCAGATTTAAAATGGAAAAACCAAGAGCCATGACTCACTATAACTTTTGCATTCATCATTCCACAACCACAGCACCAATGTATTCTCTCTAATTGTCGATGGTGGCTTTACTTTTTCCTCCCTAGTCCTCCCATTTAAAAAACCGAAGGGAGGACTTTGTATAAGCAGGCTATTAGTTCTTGACAAAAAGAAATATAGCTGCTTTACTGCTAGGTGAAAATATGTTTCATGTTTCAGTCATACATATCTGGGCTCATGGTTTGGAAAATTTAAATTAAATTTTCCAGTATTTAGTTCATTATAGAGTCCGTGCTCAGTGCCTTGGGGACATGGACTTTTCAGTGCCTTATCATGATTGCCACATTCTTAAACTATGAGTTTCTTTTCACTTAAATCTACCAAGGTTCTACAAGTGTAAGTTTTATCACTAGTAAAACCATACATAACATTTCTTCTTGCAGAGTTCTTTGTTATACGAGGTAATGTTAAGAGTTGTTTACAAAGCCTGTCGCTGTCCTTTGCTCACCAGGTTCATATTTATCATCACTTTCTGAGTACTCACTATGTCAAAACCCAAGGATAAGTCAGTCCATAACTGCATCCTCTCATTCCCCAAAGTCTGTTTAACCTTAAATCGGTTGACGTCTTTTGTTGTCTCAATTGAACCTTAACTTCCTAGGTACCTAAATTTAACACTATAAGTCTCCAATGCTTCATTATTTGTTATCTCAGCAAATAATAATGAAAGAAAATAGTGAAATAAAAATGGTAACAAATTTAGATTTTCTTTCAAATTTCTGAGTAAAGAATTCAAACTACATTATGTGATTGTCGTTAATAATTTACTAAGGCTCTCACAGAAAGAAGTTACTTATCAAGATGTTGTAGGAAGTACATGGAAATATGTAAGCACATGAATTCATGTCTTAAGATCTTCTGATGTCATCATATTTCTCACTTATACTTATATTCTCTCATCTATGTATTATTGCAAAAAGGAAGAAACTAGCCCCTCCCCTTACTTTTCTTTTTTTATCTATACACAAACTCAAAGATTCCCAAGCAAGACGACACACTAGAAATAAACACAAGAAACTTTTTTCTTGGAAATGCATTCTAAAGCAAAGACTAAAATGGTTGCAAAGGTAGAAAGAATAAGCCAAATATTTTAATGTTTGTTCAAAAGCCTAATTAGAAATATGGTCATATTGTGAGCTTTGCCATCTTGAGTTTCTGGGAGAAATCTGCATGGAGAACATTCCTTGGGCTGGCACCCCTGGGAGAGGGCTCCCTTAAATTCTTCACAGATGGTCTCTGGACACAAGCAGCTGCTCTGCATGCCAAGAACATGAAGAGAGAGGGAACTACAAGGCTGATTTCTGAGGAAGCTGGCTCCCAACCCAAATATGGAAATAACAGCCAAGACCCTGGATATTTGTCACTTTTTCCTTACAATCCTGAGTCCATATTTGTGCTCCTCTGGAGGCAGATGGACATCCCATCATTGCCTTCCACATTCTCCTCCATCTCCAGTCATTAATGTACGTAAACATTTTACACTAAGAGCATTTCCGTTACCGTTATGACATTATTACACAAAAAATGAAACAGCATTGGTGAGTTTTCAAACTGTGGTGCTTTAGAAGATGAATAACTTCTGCCTGTCTTTCATAATTCTTTCAGCCTAACATCAGAGATCTGGCTTCATGGTGACTTCCTCCATGTCATGAACATCCATGCCATCTCTGAATATCAGTTTGTTCCTCTATCTTTGACTCCCTTTAACCACAGTTCATATAAGTGCATGCAGGATTTCTGTAAGTCTCCTGTTTTTTTTTATTCATTTTGAAATTCATTTAGGCCAAGAAGCATCTCTTTTATATTAGCAATAAGCACGAGAGAGCACTAAACATTTTGTAAATAATTTATCTAAAGTCCCATTTGTGTTAAACAGCTGTGAACAAAGCAATTTCACACTCACTGAATTGTGAAAGATTATCTTACTATAAAGTGTAACTTCTAATGGGTAGAAAATTTACTGTGTCTAACATGAAGATTAATTGAAGTTATTAATGAGCACAGCTTAATTTTATTAGGAGACATGGTGGACAGTGTTTTCCTCATCTTTGCTATTCTTGTGTCTGTAGAGTACTTTTTGTCTCAGTGTCTGATCACTTTCTTTTTACTTTTCTTTTGTGTTGGTTACTGGACAAGGCTATCTAGCTGTCATCTGCAAGTTACAGGCAGTCACCATCAGAAAAATAATGTTTATCAGGCACTACCATAATATAAACTTCAACTGGTGGTTTTAAAGAGACAATAAAAACATAGAATGCCCTCATACTGTATTATGCTCAAGAATTATAATAATTACGGTGGTTCAAACAAAACAGGAATTAAAATTTATTGGTTGCCATGTTTTCTATTAACACAAGGCACTGTAAAGTCTGTTGGCATCAGAATTATCAACATAACATCACCTTAGCAGAATTAAACTATGAACTCCGTAAAAAAAATTTTTTCAAAAAGAGCTAAGTAGGTCAGACTGTTGCAGAGAGACCTGGCACTGAGTTTACTGACTGGGAAAGCATTCTCCACCATGGAGGAATGAAGGCGGCATCATAAATCTACCTTGTTGCTTCAAAGAAGTTATTTAATGAGAAACTTGGAGTATTTCTGATAGTATCAAACAGTTCTTCAAACTTAAGCTTCCTTCCCCTTCTTCCCCCACTTTCTCCCTCCCTAGCATAAACACACCCAGAATTTTTAGTCTTATTAAGAGAACTATGTCCTTCATTTTTGTAACATTTTATTTATTCTTTGAGAATGTCATACATGTATACAATGTTGTATCATATTCTCTCAGTATTCACACACACACACACTCACTCACTTCCAGCCCATGCCTCTAATTCATGCCCTCTTTTATATTCACATATATGTCGCTTAGTCCCTGTCGTGCTGCCCATATATGCACATGGCTAAGGAGAATGGGGCCAACCACTAAGACAGAAGAAACCTACCAGTGGGCACACCCCAGTAAAAATGATTCTAGTTTCCCTCAGCAGCCATCAACTGCCAGTAACTCCTCATAAGCCCTCAACGCAGCCCCAGAGGCCTTCTGTAATCTTTCTAGCTTCATCTTTTGTATGTCTTGTGCAGGTAACCACAGCTTTTGTGAGCTCATAGATATGGCTGCCATGTGATGTACAGAAGATAGCAAAACATAACATTCCTTCCTATCCTCCAGCTCTTACGTTTAAGGCCAAGTACACAGTCATTTATCCTCAGCACTTTGACCAGTTATGAGTTTCTGTATTAATCATTATCCACTGTAACAGTTTCTTTAACCAAGGTTGAGAGCCATACAGATTTATGAGTATAAACATAACTATTTAGAATACAATTTGACAACCTAACTATTCAGAATAATGCTTCCCCACTAGGACATATAGTCTTTTGAGCAGGTTTATAGTCCTAAGCATGAAACCGCTCCTATGAAGTTGGCCTCATATACAGTTATAAAGCAGTTGGTTACTCCAGAGTAGCAATATCACTGCTACATCAGTGGGTAGGTACATCTTGCCTGGCAGGTCAGTACTGTAGCATGCAAGGTTCAACACTGGGTAAGACCATATCATTGATGTCTTTTCTCCCACTAGTCTGTATAGCATGTCCCAACTGTGAATGCTAGCCAATAGGAGAACATTTACCGATAAGTTCCAAGTTAATTTCTTTAAGCCATACAACCACTAAGAGCAGCAGTAATAGCCTATATTGTTTTGGTTGTATCTTGGACTTATCTGTCCAACAAGTTGAAGAAGTTGTAGAAATGTTTCCCTTGCCTGAAATTGGAGTCTTATTACAAGTCTGGAAAGAGAATTATCACTCTGTGCAGTGTACTATGTTGTTATGTATGTAATATTTAAAAGAGTTATAATTCTCTTATATGTATAAATTATATATAATATATTACACATATTACACAGAGTGATAATATGTATCCTACATATATAGTGTAATTTTTAAGTAGGCTTATAAAATAATGTTTCTCTAAAGTTTTTTTAAAAAATCCTTAGTGTTTTTTTTCTTTTTCCTCCCTCTCCCTCTGTAGTAACTCCCTATTCCCTCCCCAGTTACTTATTTTCTTTCCCCTTAGATATAAACAACATCCTACTGTCCTGTCAGGTAACCCACATCTATCTACTTGGACAGAAGGATGACCCAAATAGTGGAAATGTAAGCCTAATAAAGTGCCTGTGGCTGTAGAAGTCATAGACCCGAGAATACTACTGCTCTTTTACTAAATGCATCTAGCTGTATTGTAAATGTTTAGCCTCATATCCAAAGGTAAGTATAGCTCTCCCACACTATCAAAAAAAGCTTATTTTTATAGCAGATAGAGGTTACTAAAGAGATAAAAAAAAAAAACTGGTCAAATGCAGCAAAAAAATGTCCATGAGATATTCAGCTACAATTGGTACATCTGCAACACAATTCCTATTCCTATGGCTCAAGGAACAATGTGGACGACTATAAGAACCAGAGGAACATAATACCTGCTTTGAAATAGTATCTTCTAAACATGTAAAGAACGCTGTAGCCATAAACAACTCGACTGTGTGCACCTGCACAGAAGCAGGTTCATGCCAACATGAATGGGAGAATTTCACAAGGCTCTAACCCTCCCATCATAGCTCAAGCCTCTCGTTAATCTCCTTGTCTGTTTTAGAACAAGGCTTGGCTGCAGCATCAAGCTTCCTTGTGCTCCTTTTCTCTTCAAAATGTACATTTTGTGGTTCTTTTTCTGTGTCACTTGCTCTTTTTCATTGTCGACCCCCATACAAGTGATTACTAATAACTATGTGATAGACTCAGCATTAGAATAGATCTTGATATGTATTCTACCAAAGAAATTAATCTATTACTTTTAAAGTTAGCCTTGAGAAGATTCTTAGGACAAAGGAAGAAAGCAGCTACATTTTTTTTTTGCCAAAATATTGTAAGGATCTCTAGTCCAGGTGCTAATGTTGTTCCCTTCTGAAACTTCTTGAGCTGGGCTACAATAGTCCACATAGCTCTTAGCACTTCTGTCTTTCAGGCTACTACAAGGATGACCCATTAATCTCTGCTTGAAACACTCAACCACTTTTCTAATCCAAAGTTCCAAAGCCTTCAACAGTTCTTCCAGAAGCCAACAGGTCCAGTTCTTTACACTAGTAGTCTATTCCCTAGAGATCAATTTCTGTCTTAGTTTCTATTGCTGTGATGAAGACCATGAGTAAAAGTGATTTAGAGAGGAAAGGGTTTATTTTATCTTACTGCTCTCAGACCATGTTCCACCACTGGGGAAAGCTGGTCAGAAACTCAAGTTAGGAACATAGAATAAAGAAATAAAGTAGAAGCCATGGAGGGATGTTGTTTAATGACCTGCTTGCCATGGCTTGACCAACCTCCTATTTCACACTACCCAGGACCACCCATCATCTTCATACTACTCAGTGGTACCACCCCGGTTGGACAGGGCCCTCCAACTTTGATCACTAATCAAGAAAATATCCTCACAGACTTATCCTTGTAGCACAGACTTGCCTATGAGCTAATCTATTGGGGGGCATTTTCTCAATGACGTTCCTCTTACCATTTGACTTTAGATTATGTCAACTTGACAAAAATAACCAACCCAAATACTCGGTTTACTTGCATATACAATTCATAAACAAAATCCACGGATGCCCTTTGTGAAACATCTGCTCTTAGAAGTGGATGACACACTATACATACAGAGAGACGTGGAGTGCCAACTTTGGCATAGAGACGATATTCGCTGAAATACTATATTCTCCACATTGCATTTCAATTTGAGTTATTAATAGATTTTTTTCTTTTGTTTTATTTCGTATGACTTTTTCCTAAAATACACAAAAATATTTCAGAAATCTCTGGACTATTTCACAAAGACAGAGTGTAAGGCTGAAACTTTCCACTTGTGAAGTCACTGGCACCTGGCCAGAGCGCAATCACACAGAGAAGAAAAATGATACTTAAGTGCAGCAAATTAAGCCAGATGAAACCAGGGGTGTCATTTCTTTTTCTAATCAAGCATGCATAGGCACACACGGGAACCTGGAGAAATCTAACGGGAGTCACATTTAACTTGGACTTTCTAACAGTTCTCCCTTTCCTAATATGGATAGTTTCTTTTACTTGGCATGGGTCAACTCTCAGGAAGAGGTCATGCCTTTGAACTTTTCTTCCACAAATCAGATGTAATCAAGGAAGTAGGGCTAGTTGGGGCACTGACCATTGTTCCTCTGGTTCCCTAGAATTGTCTATGATGGTTTAAAAGGTACTGCCTAAAGACAAAGACAAAGATATTCCTAAATAAAAGATATGTGAAATTATAGGGTTTTTCCATTATAAATGTCACTCTCTCCTCACACTGTATTAGCAGACTAGATTTTCTGCCTATGTTCCCATATCTTCATTCCCATAGAAACTTTCAAGGAAACCTCAGACAAATCAAAATAGAGATTTTGCAAATGAATACACTTTAATGTTACCTCAAAATCACATAATACTACCCAGGCGATGGTAGCACAAACCTTTAATCTCAGCACCTGGAAGGCAGGGGTAGGCAGATCTCTGTGAGTTTGAGGCCAGGCTGGTCTACAAGACCTAGTTCCAGGACAGTTAGAGTTGTGACACAGATAAACCCTGGTTAGAAAAAAAAATCACATAATACTTTCATGACACTTAATCTTTCCTGTGGTATACTCCTTCATTTAGCTCTAATTTAATGAATGTCAGTGTCTTGCTCCTTTAAATGTTCTACATTTGAACAGTATCTACAATCCTAAATACCCAACTAAAACATCCGTGATTCTTCAAAAATAAGTCAAATACATACCTGTTCAAATGAACTGACATCTATGTTAATTGAGCAATGATAACTTTTCCTCCATTTGAGATTTTTTTAAAAAAAGCATAAACAAAACAACAAAAGCCAGGCACCTCTTCTATCTCCATGCACAGTGGTGATGAGGGAAATACTGTCATGCTCTACCAAGCTATCTGGCTCCTCTGTACTCGCACATTCTTTCCCTGGACCTATTACTGAAGTGTTGGATGTCCTGCTTCTATAGCGCACTGACTTGGTTGGAAACAACTACATCAGCGAACATGAATTTTGCCCGTTTGGGATGTGCTAGCAAGGTTTTTCCACCTTAAAAATATTTTACAGCTAGTCTTCTGAGTTGTTGTCTGCTCAGTCACTATCTTCCACCCAGTTTTCTTTCCATCTTACCATGCTCTGAGAACCACTTGAACATGTGTGATCTTTCAGAAATAGAAATGTCAAAGAATTCTGCCAGTTAGGGTGCTCTGGATTCATGGTGTCCACAGTTTCATGCTTCCAGCTGTTGCCATTTATCCACCCACCCTGTAAAAGGAAAAAAAAAAAAACAAGTATGTAAAACAAATGGAAGTGGTGTAGCGTCTTAGTTTATGTTTACATTTCTAGGCCTACATACTGCTTACGTTAGTCCTGGTCTTCGAGTGGTGACCCCAAATACAGTCTAACTGATTAGAAGTCTGTTGATCCTCAAGATCCTTGTGAATGCTTACCTTTTGAAAAAAATGATGGAAGCTAATGACATCACTAAAATGTTCTTTCCGAATGAAAAATTAAAATTGAAAAAAAGTAATCAGTCTACACCTTCTGAAAATTGCTAGCTCTTTTCTTTGTGAATTTACAATTGTGGCTGTGCTGCAAAATTTTGATCTACCTGTATTTAAGAGCGAGCTCCAAGTGCAGCCTCTTAGGAGAGATTGTAGTTAGCCTTTGAAGCAGTTGACCTAAAACAATTCCCTACTTGCTTCTCACAGTTGTTTCAGGTCATAAATGACATTTCTTTTTATTGTAGGCAGCAATAACTGTGTGTTCAAGTTCATTTTCATAAAGAATAAAGGAGTTCATTGATGAAAAGGGACTCAGAATTGAGAATTTCTAGACAATTTTTTCCCAGCAATTTATTTTATATGATGTCCACAATTTAGCCACTGTGTATAACCTGTAGCAAGTACTTAAAAGAAACTAATTAAGTACTTAGTCTTTGTGGGGAAAATGGGCTGTTATCTGGATATGAACATTCCCTAAATGAATACATTAATTAAAATCCTAACCCTAGAGATCATAGTATTGAGAGGTAGGCCTTTTGGAAAATGACCAGGTCTTGAGAACAAAAGTTCTCTTGAATGGGATTAATGTCATTCGACAAGGCCCAAGGAAACTTATGTGCCACTTCCACAAGGGAGGAAACACCAAGAAGACTGCATCTCCCTGGACACAAAATCCCTGAATACCTTGATGTCACAGCTCCGAGAAGTGAATACTTATCTGTAATCCACTAATTTCATAGGATTTTTGTTCTAGCTTACCTGATAAAACTGCTCTGATTTTGTTACTCTTCACATTTTATATTTTGCAACATGGTGGCCACCGTGAAAGTATTAAAAAGCAGATTAAACCTTGCTGACAGGGTTCTTAGGAATATAATTAGATATCTGAAAAAAGAACTTAAGGAACTGGATGTACTTTCTTCCCTTCTCCTGACTGTACGGAAGGAACTACTTAAGAGAAATAGTCCTTCCAGATACATTAATACAGAGACGGCTTTATCTTGTGCTTTCAAGCTCCAGACCTACAAGAAAGCAAAGTCTTGTTATTTATGAATTACTTGGTCTTGCAGGGTTATAAGCATGGAAGCAGACGGAGCAGTGAGAGATGAGGAAGCGCAAAGAATGAGCACGGAAAGAAGATAAACTGACGTTGTAACACATTGAAATGGGCTGTTACTTTCTTAAAGCAAGACAAAACACCTTGAATTTAAAATACTGATAAGAAATGGTGGCAGAGAAAGATGTGAGTAGAACAAACAAACAATTTTTTAAAGGCCATAAGGGTACTGCAGAAGAGGAAATCCAGGACCAGGTGCAAAGGGGACCCTCTGTTTTCTATAATAAGGGGAATAGTGAAGCCTTTGTGACAGGAAGTTGAAAGAAATGGAGACATGAGGGCAGGAAAGTCCAAGGTGACATCAGCTACTGAGGTTGAGTGAAGAAATGTCAGGTGACAGCCCTGTGAGAGACAGATGTGTGCTCTTAGTAACCATCCAAGTTTACAGCATTTTTCTTAAAGCTGAATTTCAGATCACTCTTAAGTTCATATACTTTCCCCTAAATACTACATTTTTTTTGTATTTATTTAAAAACTAGTCCCTTTGATTTCCAGTTTCAAGAAGGCGAGCAGAGGCTTCTCTGGAACCGTTATCTGTTGGAAATTCACATCTAAATGTTAAAGAACTGCACATATTTAGTAAATAAAAAAGGCACACAATGTTGTAAATTGTAGCATACAAAGGAAGACTGAGTAACTATGAAAATATTAGAGAGTGCTCAGATGTAGGTCCCAGCGTTTGACGGAGATAGGTAGAGTTCATTGAGAAGAAGTAAATGATCTTCACTGGGCTTGAAGAAAGATCAACAATCAGGAGCATGAATAAGCACCATAAGTAGAGGTCAAGCAAGGACTGGAAAATAAGGGCTGCAGGTGCCCATCCCAATATGAAGCACTGGTTAGGGAGAGGGATTTGTTGACCCACAACTGTAAGAAATTTGTTTCTGAGATAGAGTCAGACACAGAAGCATCAAGCACAGAAACTTCTGAGATTCCTTTGTTTTCTCAAATTTCCCTAACTACTAGCAGTGAAGCTTATAGCCTGGAGAACAAAAGCTAGAGAAACCAAAAAAATTGATTTATGCACATCAGCATTTGTAGGTTATGCGCAGAAAATTCCAATCTTGAATTCAGTTGCTCTTAATAAAGTTCTCCAGCTTGCATGCAATATCCATGCACGCAGAACTTTATGCATCTGTCTAGTCTCTTTTTCTTCTAGAAGACAAAGTTCTCATTAATTTGAATGAGAATGTGTTCCTCCACAGACTTGAGGATTTGAACAGTTGTCCCCATCTGAAGACATTGTTTGGTGTGATGGTGAAGCCTTGCTGGAGGAAGTATATCATTAGGGAGGAGCTTTAAGTGTTTATACCTTCACCCTATTGCGACATGTCTAGACAGTACTAAAGTAACTCCACTTCTTCTTGTTGAGACCATTCTAAGTTTAACTAGAATTTGATCTCATTGGTGGGGAATCAGGTGGAAAATTAGCTAACTCTATTCTGGTGCCTAAGGTCAAGATGTTCCAGCTAACTTGGCATCTGTTAAGCTGTTTGCTTGTACAAACTTCCTCCTGCAGTTGCTTAGCAAGATAACAAGATGTGAGCTTTTGCCTTGAAAAACCCCTTGGTCTAAGTGCTTAGGGCTACACTTAGGTCCAGAATACCTGAATAGAGTCTCAGCAAACTGAAATAAAGACTTTTTGTGGGGTGGGGTTCAAGACAGGGTTGCTCTGTGTAATAGTCCTGACTGTCCTGGAACTCGTTCTGTAGACTAGACCTTGAACTCACTGAGATATGCATACCTCTGCCTCCCAAAAGCTGGGATTAAAAGAATGCACTACCACTGCTCAGCAAATAAAGACTTTCAATTGGCTATAAACTGTGTTTCAGTGGTCATTGCTGGGGGGACTCCCAGTAATCCTACTGCTAATTCCAGTTCTCTGTTTCCTGTGTGTGGATGAAGGTGTAATCTCTCAGCTTCCTATTCTTGCTGTCATGCCTCCCTGACTTTATGGATCTTCCCTCTGGAACCATTCATCCAAATAAAATCTTTTATAAGTCACTTTCGGTCATGGCTATTTTGTCAGAGGAACAGAAAGTAACAAATAGACCACACATTCAAGGAAAATCTCCAGGATGGAAGAGGAGGGATAACACAAATACAGCAGACTGGTGAAAGGACCAGAGGGAACAGAGACTTCAGAGGAAAACTATGTACATGAGTCATTTATCTTGATACTTGGGAAGATGTAACTTTGAAACAAAGCAATATGTCATAAAAGCAGGAAAAAATAAAAACGAAGCAACCAAAACTTGAAGCAGAACTGTCAGATAATGTGGAACTGGGGAGACGACTCTGCCGGTGAAATGCTTCTCTTACACACCTAAGGACCGAAGTTCAACTCCCCAGCACCACATAAATACCTGCATGTGCCTGTAATCTCAAGAGAGGAAGTAGGGAAGAGATAAAATACAGATGATAGATAGATGATAGATAGAGATAAATGGATGGATGGATGGATGGATGGATGGATGGATGGATGGATAGATGGATGATGGGTGGATAGAACCTTTATTATTACAAACAAACAGCTCCCATTAAGATGGAAGAAATCCCAGAGCTAGGCAACTATTGAGGTCTTTGGGTGGGCATCATCGTTTTTCCTGAGCTCGTCAACTTCCTCCTTATTGGTCCACCTCTAAAGTCTTCCTTTCAGCACATTTTTTCCTTCCAGCTGCCTATTGGGACTTTGCAATACTTGTGAAGTCCTAGAGGCGGGAAGCAATCCTAAGCAAGCAGTCCCACTTAAAGCAACCAGTCCCTGTCATTCAGATTGGGCTAAGTTTGCCTGAATCTCCTTTAGGAGGAAGAGGGGGAAGGAAGGAAGGAAGGAAGGAAGGAAGGAAGGAAGGAAGGAAGGAAGGAAGGAAGGAAGGAAGGAAGGAAGGAAGGAAGGAAGGAAGGAAGGGAGAGAGAGAGAGAGAAAGGGATCTGAAAAGTGTTAGATAAGTGGTTTCTCACTCCTCCCCACTTGTTAATGCTTGAACATTTGGTTTCCAGTTGGTGGAGTTGTTTGGGGGAAATTTAGGAGGTGCAGGCTTGCTACAAGACAGAAGCAGCCTATTCGGGAAACAAAGTTTCTTTGTTTTCTAGGGAATGCGAAGTGAAGTAATACACGAGTTTTAGGAAACCTTCCCCAGGGAGGAAAGTGGCAGGTTTTCCACTAGAGATAATTGCTTCTGGAGTGATAAGAAAGGAAGATACTTTTGCAAGAACTCTTCTGTCCTGACCTACATTTTCTGTCTTTAGCTACAAAACTACCATAAACGAAAATGAGGAGGTTGTCTACCAACTTGAAAATATTGAGTGCTGATTCTGTCATGTATTATTTCCTATGCACTGGCATCTGTGTTATGTCAAATTTTGTTTTAAAAGGAAAGAAGCCAAGCGAATCTAGTCATTAATCCTTTATGGACTGGCTGCACCTTTCTTTCGTTGGGATCACACATGTGGCACACACATCACTGTCCCTGGATGGAGGAGAAGCTCTGGGTTTGTTCATCTTCTCTCACTCAAAAGTACACTGGAGATTACTGATCCTCATCTGCTTCTGTCTGACGTGTCCATACAGCAGATTTCTTATTCAGTACTGCCCCATTCATACAACCCCAACTTCAGACCCCAATCTGCTCTGCCTCCTGCTCCGCCTCCTGATCCATCTCCTGCTCCTCTTCCACACTTCCAGAATTGGGCTTTGTCCTTTTTCTAAGCCAATCATGCAAAAATGTCTGAGCCATTGACTCTTCACACTGACACAGATTGTGATCGTGCACACAGGAGTGCATGCTTGTACACAAGTAAGACCTCTCAAATTTATGAGGTGCCAGCTTTAAATTGTCCGGTTTTAAGATTTACAAAGTATAGCATCAGAAATTTAAAGCTAAGTTTATTTATTTATTTTTATTTATTTGACTTTCAAAGAGTAATAGATGTTTTGTGGAGAAAGATTTGAAGAAAGTTATTTTAGTTAGTTTTACCTTAAAGCTTTTTCTTAGTTTTAAAACTGGGTCTCAGGCCAGGCAGAAAGGCCTGAAACTCACTTTGTAACTCAGGCTGACCTGCTGCTCCTGTCTTTCCTGGCTTCACCTTCCAGATGCTGGAATTACAGGCATGAGTTCAACTAAAAAATATCTCAAATGTTGATATTTTGGGGCCCATAATACTCTATATGCAATGAAAATCAGTCTACCAAATAACAGTAAGGGTGATTCAACAATATGAACAATTAACATACTGAAAGGGTATGGAATATATCATCTTTACATGATGAAAAAATAGTATTATAAGTGAAAAGATGTAAAATGTTGTGACTAATACATTGACAAATTCCTGTATCTAGACATCTTTACTAAGTTAGGTTTTAGAAACCATCGCTGTGTCACTTAGTGCATCATGTAGTCAGCAGGTATTGTCAGATACATGTTGAATACCACACACTCAATTATCTCCTAGAGGGAGAGAAAGGAAACTATACATAACTAATACATTGTGTGAAAATTATGTAGCGTGTTAAAGGACTATGAGCAACTAATCCATATTGGAGGATGATAAGTACTCCACCAAAAGAACAGACAACTGATTTAAGGAGTATCAGGAGGATGGGGATGAGGTATTCTAAAGTAGATGTCTGAGTTGCGACTGGACCCATAACTACACAGTTTGATTGGTTGTGATTTTCTATGCCTGAGTATGACTAGAACAAGAGCAGTACCAATAGCCATGCTAAACAAATGGGGAAAGCCCATGGCCTCAGGCCTACACAAAGAACCACAAGCAACTGAAGAACAATGAGAGCAGAAGAAATTACTTCCCCAGGAAAAAGTACACCAATTGGTTATCTAATACTAAATGGTCAACTCTGGAAACATATGCATACAAGTAACATTACACAGACTGAGTAGTTTGTATATATGTATTTAGGAATATATATGTATACATATACATATGCACACACATGTAACAACAATTAATGAAAAAGAGGCTGTATATTTGAAGAGAGCAGGGAAGGGAACATGAGAGGGTATGATGGGAGGAAAGAGAAAGGAGAAATGTATAATTATATTATAATCTCAAAAAATTAAACTATAAAAATATGTGATAAAAAAGTTATTGCTCACAAAAAAAAGTCATTACACTTGATTCTCACAGGAGGTCAAGGCTGATGGATCTCTATAGTTTGAGGCTACCTTGGTCCACATAGCAAGAGACCATCTACCTATATTGCTATTACAAGGTGATATTTTTCTCTCAGTTCTGCTTTTCCTGAAGGACAGAAAGAAAGAATTGATCCAAGAGACACACTCTTAAAGCAGAAGTGAAGGAAAGCAGAGTGACAGTATACTTTCAAAAAGAAAGTATTGCAGCAGGCTTATCCAAAGGACAAGGGGTAACAATCCCATTGGGTTCTGTTTTTGTACATTTTAAAGAAGTTCTTATGAATATTTACGAGGTGAGTGGCATATTCATCAAGCTAATATGACCCATCTTTTTCTCCCAAACCAAAGCAGACTGACTCTCCCTTTAAGAGTATTTCTTCCCATGATCCTCTTAAGAAGCTTGGGAATGGGGTCAAAACCACAATGAAAATGATATAATGAACTTGGAGTCTCTTGAGAATGAAGGACCTGTTAGTATGTCTGTGTGGGAAAGTGCCCTGCTTCCTCAGCTTCTGGGGCAGTGGGAAGATACTAGCTGTAGAGTCAGTTTCTTTAGCCCCAAAGCAGTGTTCTAAACAATAAGGGACACAGTAACCAGTTCTTCAGTTCTCTCACTTACAACTCTGTGCCTCACCAGCAGACACAGCTGCACAACTCCTGAGACACAGCTGATATCTTCTTCAGTTCTGTCGCACCTAATCCTTGCCTCCCCAGTCTCAATTCTATGCATGAGCTGAAGTTTATACCAATAGGATTTCATGAGACATAGCTGTGGTACATGAGAAGAAAGGGCTAAGAAAGAACCTAAAGTATTAGTTTAAGTGACTTGAAAGACTATCAACTGTCACAAAAGTTGCAAATAGTATACAAATGAGAAGGAAAACTATTACAATCAGCAGTGGACATGTTGGCTTTAAGGTGCCCACTAGATATCCAGCTGGAGCTGGCATGTAGGTAGGTGTAAATAGGAACCAAGTATCTAAAGTTAAGCCTGCTCCATCAATAAAAATTCAGAAGATTTTGTCACATAAATAATATCCTAAATCCTGGCTCTCAATGAGATGACTTAGAGATTAAAATAAATGGAGAACAGAAGAGGACCAATAATAATAGCAAAATACTCTAACATAAAGAGATTAGAGAAGAGAGAAACTATTGAGGGTTCTAGCATGGGCAGAAAAGCCTTAAATGGTTTGGGACTGGAAGCTAAGTGAAGTGTGCCAAGAAGAATCACATGGTCACAATTACAGGTCCCAGAGGGTGAGGTCTGCATTTTAAAGGGGGGAGATTGTCAGTGGTCCATATAAGAGAGACACTGAATTGTTGTGAACAGTGACAGTGAATTAGGAAATGAGGTTGAGAGGGAATAGGAAGTGGAGAACGGGAGACATCAGAGACACTGAAAATAAAGGTATCGTTCAAGAAATGTCCCGGCAAAGGGGATCTGAAGGGAAAGAAAGTATCAGCAGATGGAAACAGAGGAGCAACTGAGAAAAGAAACTTCACTGTGTTAGTGTCTCTGGAAAGAGTGATGGAAGCTTCCTGGTCTCCAATTACACTGACTCTTTGAAACCCAATGTGTTTTGTATCAATCTATCAATCAATCAATCAATCAATATCTATCTATAGCCTATTTATCTATTTATTTACTTACTTAGTGGTATCTATCTGTTTGTCTGTCTGTCTCTCTGCCTGTCTGTGGATGGCTAATAGTGTGGATTATCGTCTTCCATCATGAAGGTCCCAGGAATCAAACAAACTCAGATCATCATGCTTGACGACAAATACCTTTACCCACTGATCCCTGTCAATCTGTTAGGCTTTCACCTGTTCTTTCATTAAGTTCTGCCTCTGTTTGACCAACATCTGTGAAGTAAACAATAAGTTCCAAGTCAGTATTCTACCATGGGCTGGGAGGTTTATCTTATGGTGAAGAGATCATTAAGCCTTCACTAGTCTCTCTTAAGTAGAGTACGGGAAAAGCTGAGCACAATGAAAGAGTAAAAGGTGAGCCCGGGAACAGGCAGAGATGAGCAAAGGAACTTTTGTATACCCAGTTGTCTTAGGTGATGTCCTATATCTGTCTCTTTTCTTGATGCCATAAGTCCTTTTCTCTTCTTTCTTACTGGAAATACAAGACAGATATTTCACACCTGTCTTACCCAGAATATCGTACTTCGCACCTATCTCCCCATCATCTTACTTTCTCCTCAGGTCTTGAAATTTTTTTCGGTCTGTTATTCTGCAATGTTCCCTTAGCCTTAGAGGGGATGATAAATGTCATATTCAGGGCTGAGCACTCATACATATCATATTCATAGTACCTTGTGCATCCTCATGTCTGCTTGACTACCATTCACGGCAAAGAGAGGCTTCTCTGATAAAAACTGAGAGCAACAGCTGCCTATAAGGAACATAAGCATGAAGAAGGCAGTTTGATACTAAAATACAAAATTCTGAAAATGTTATCTTTCAAGAGTTGATAATTCTTTCTCAACAATGTTTGGAAATTTAACCCCCTATTCCCATCCATTACACCACCACCCATAACTACAGCTTTATTGATCCATGCCTATCTAATGGGCAGCCTATTTATGGTTCTTTATTGATCCATGCCTATCTAATGGGCAGCCTATTTATGGTTCTTTCTCATCTGCCTTCTTCTCATTCTAGCTTGGATTTGCATCTTACTAAGAACACCCATACATATTTATTAATTTAAAACGTAATATAATGGTACTTGTTTTAAATATTTGCATACATACAAATGTATGTACACATGTGTAAACACACATGTGGATAAAGGAAAAGAAGTAATTGAGCAGGATTTGGACAAAAAAATATTGTTGTGTTGTATATCTCATAAAGAGAAAATCCAAGTAGACAACTGCCATCATTACTGTGGCATTCCACTTCCAAGACAAAATTACCCATGGGTCAGTAAAGAATGCAGAAATAAACCACTGCGGAGATGATTTCAGGAAACATCATCTGCTATATTGCAGGTGAGCAGTCACGTAGATATGGAAACCTATGACCGAGATTAGTGCATTACCTCAATTTCATAGCAAGCTCTCTATACAGAAGAAGCACATTAAAGGAGACGTAGAGAGTGCAGACTGTGACTCCAGGCCAGCTGCTCCTCAGGCTGCTTCAGAATTCAGTGTTCTGCCTTCCAGAGCATAGTGTAACAATGCTTCTTATTTAGAAGTAAGTGTGCCACATATCCCATCTGCCAGGTTATGCCTGCATTTTCTACAGACAATAAACATTTGAACTATTCTACTTTCAAATATAATTAGGAAAATGAAACTTATGTAAGCAGTGTTTTTCTCATAATAGTATTAAGAAAATTTTAAATATGAAAATATCATATTTTGGAAAATGTTTTGAATATAACACTTTGATAGAGGGCAAAATCTTTAGCAATTTCATAGAAGATGGTTCATCAGAAAATATAAGTGAATATTTAACAATCTGTATATTCTACTTCTAAATGTATAACCATAGAAACTACAAGTATTTGCACTAAAACACTTACAAGACTATTAATTTTAGCTGTATTTTAATGATACAAAACACTTAAGACAGTGTAAATTAAAACTAAACAACATGACTCATTAATACATCTAAGTAAGTTTAACAATTGTAAAATAATTTAAAAGTGATAATGCTGATAAAGCTGTATAAAAATTAATCTTCAAGGCATAAAATTGTTGTATAAATGCATGTTAATGAATATAGTACCACTCCAGCCCACTTTTTTAAAACATGGACTATGGAGAGGATTTAGTAGTGTGCCTCATGTAATCAGGAGGAACTGAGCTCAGGTGCCTTAAAAAGCCAGGTACCACATTGTACACCTGGAATCCCAGAACTGGGAAAGAGGAGCTGAGAGATCCCTTGGAGCATGCTGACCAAGCCAGTCTAGACAAATCAATGAGCTCCAGGTTCAGGAACAACAGAGGAAGGCATTTGACGTAAATCTCTAGCCTCAACATGCACACACCCACCTTCACACATCTGTACACATATACACTATGATGACAATATGTCTCATCATGAATAAATATATGTGTGGGCTGGACCCAAACACAATAACTACATAATAAATGTTGTCTTTGGAATGATGAAAAATAAATCAACCTGGTGGTTATGCTGTAAGTTAATAGTATCTTTAGCCATTTTTATTTTTTTTAGATTTTTTGAGACAGGGTTTCTCTGTAGCTTTGGAGCCTGCCCTGGCCAACTGTTATAGACCAAGCTGGCCTTGAACTCACAGAAATCATCCTGCCTCTGCTTCCTGAATGCTGATATTAAAGGCATGTGCCACCACCACCCAGCTCATAATTCTCACTCTTTATAGACTGTGGCAGAAGTATGATAGTATATAGGGTTAAGTCACAATAAATTATTTATTGTAATTTTAATTTTATTTTTAATAAATGAAACAATGTATAATATAAACTTATGCTTTGCAAAATCCTCTCATTAGGAACACACTAAAGAAACATTTTAGATTATGTCTTTACTTATTTAAAAATATATTCATATATAAGCATCCACATATGCATATACTATAATATACATGTGCATATTTTTAATGTGTGTATATGCATGTAAATTAACATATCTGCTGATCAGAAACAGAACCTACGTGCAAAGCATTGAGAGAGAGAGAGAGTTCAAGCCAAAGGCAAGCTGGATCCTGTGTTTGGAAGCAAGCAATGAGAGCGAGGCCATTGGCCTTGCAAGGTACAGGAACAAAATGTGTTCCCCACAAAATTATAGATGACCTGAGCCAGGTTTACTGCTTGAAGCCAAAAACTAGGGAAGGGCTGGTCGTTTGTAAAAGGAGGCTGAAAATAACATTGTTCAAAGGCAGCCTAAGGCTACAGCTTAAGTGGGGTTGCAGGTCTATGGAATGCTACAGCCATAGACACAACAACAAAATGACAAATTACATTGCTATCTTAACCACAAAAATAAATGCCATTACAAGACCTGGTTCTGAATAAAATGTCTAAGAAGCCAGGTAGAGAAAATTGCATCCTATTAGAAAAGGAGAAAAGGAAAGTCTTGTTAAAAAAGAGCCTGGAAAACAAATTTACCAAACATTTCAAAGATTTCTAAATTTAAAGAAGAAAAGACAAAAAGTCAACATAAATTCACTCAAAGTGAAATAATGTTATAAATCAATCTCACTAAAATGGATGGTTGTGAAAATATTAACTTAAACTGCTTTAAATGAGAACAAGTATTTTTTTCTTAATTTCAATAAGCTGGATAGTTTTTGTATGGAACACAAAGAGAGATTAGTAAAGCAGTAAGGTATGTGAAGAAATTCTTCAAGAATACACAACATAAAGATAAAAATGTTTAAGAAATATGAAAGAGTTATTTAAATATGACAGGGTTATTTAAATATAAAAAAACAGATTGGGAAGCATGGATGGATTTCTAAGTATATTTTAAGAAAAGATGTTGTCAATTAACAAAAGGCTCAAAATGAACCTTCAATTCCAAAGGCAAAATAAGACAACTTCAGAAAAGAAAGAAGGAAAGAAAGAAAGAAAAATGAAAGGAAGAAAGAAAATAACAGAAAAGGAAAAGGTGTCTTTTGAACATGGCAGGGATATTGCACCCACAGACTTTCAACACTAGTTGGCTGCATAAGCCCTGCACC
>NC_022010.1:46608824-46642551 GCF_000317375.1 Microtus ochrogaster
AAAAAAAAGAGCTCACAGTCTACCACTCCATTTGAAAAGGTCGTCAGTGGACCACTACAACAGAGAGTAAAGAGTCTATAGCAGTGCGGTCCTCAGTAGACTGCCTCTGTTCCAGGGGTCAGCCCTATATATGCACACAGAAAACATTAACTGGACTCAGTAGATTGTTCATAAAATAAATAGGAAAGGGCATAAAGTTGAAGGGGGAACATGGATAAGACATAGACGGGTCTGGATGAGGGAGTGTGAGATGTATCTTTGCATGAAATTCTCAGCCAATTAAAAAGAAAGAGTGCTTACTACCATCTTATTCCTAGTCATAACTGAATTAAGATTTATGTAGGGGTACAATTACACAATAAAAATAAAGCAATAAGAAAGGTAAAGTCATTGGAAAGCAAAGGTTACAATTATTGGAGAGAATAAGAATTGATGAAGATAGACAAGTGTAATAAACTAATTACTACAAAAGTTAAGATATTTGGTTTGAAAATAAGTTAAAACCTATAGAAAAATGAAAGGATCTGGAGGGGAAGTCAATAATAGATAAAGAATAAAAGTTGCCGTGTTCAGGACATGAATGTGAAAAAGCTACACACAGTTTAAACCTCCTAGACTGTGGTTGAGGTCAGTGGTAGAGCACCTGGCTGGTGTGTGTGTGTGTGTGTGTGTGTGTGTGTGTGTGTGTGTGTGTGTAGTCTATAGTTCAGTCTCCAGCCCTGAAAAAACATTAATGATTACATACAAATGTTTAAAATGTAAAGCTAATTTCAGAAATGCAAAAATACATTGCTTGAAGGCAAAGAAGACAGGAGAAAGAAAAGTCTTTAATATCACCTGTGAAGGCCAAATGAGAAATGTCCTGCATTTGAACACTTGGTCCCAGGTTGGTGGTGCTACCGTTTGGGAGATTTCAGAGCACAGACTTGTTAGAGAATGGGTATCTTCGAAAGTTTGCGCTCTCTTTTCCTGCACGTGAACAGAGATATGACTTCAGTTTCCGGTCTGTGCACCCAGGCCTGCTGAGTGTTGCCATGCCTCCACCACATAGGGTTCTCACACCTCTGAACCACAAGCTAAAGTAGATCTCTTTGCTTTAACTCTCCCTCGTTGTAGTAATAGGAACGGCAAGGCTGCGTCCCCAGCACCCCACCCGCTTGCTAGCTTAAGCCCCGAAATAACAACACACAAATTGTATTCATTTAAACACTGCTTGGCCCTTTAGCTCTAACCCTTACCGGCTAATTCTGATATCCCGATCAACCCATTTCTAATAATCTGTGAGCACCGGTCTTAGTGAGCACTGGTCTTACCGGAAAGATTCTAGCCTACGTCCATCCTGGGTTGGAGCTTCATTGCGAGTGTCTGCCTGGGAGCCGGGAGCAAGGCATCTCTGCTCCAGAGAGCAGAGCTGTCGAGTCTTAGCTCACTTCCTCTTCCTCCCAGCATGCTGTTCTGTTTACTCTACCCACCTATGTTCTAAGCTATGAGCCCAAGCAGTTTGTTTATTACTCAACCAATGAAATCAACAGATTGATATATGACACTCCCACATCACCTTGTTGTTTTTTCACAGTGACAGAAAACTAACTAATAATCACTCTGACAAATTAGAAAATGATACGGTAATAAGATAACAAAAAAATAATCAGAGAAAACAAAAAACAATTTAAGTAGACAGGTGAAAAATGTTTTCTGATTCTATCTACGAACACAGCTCTGTACTGTATATATTAAGTGAAGACACAGACAATAAAGATATTTACCCTAAGATAGAATAAACAATATTTATTAATTAAAAAACTCTTGACATTGTTACAATAAAAACTATCCAATTAAAGGTAAATTTTACAAATCCAAAATCATAGCAATATATTTAAAAATAAGTCCCTCTTTCCTCATTATAACCTGCATGAAAAAGGAATGTGGAAGTTTGGAATTTGTGGCTAGAAAAGCCCTCAAGCAGAGCTTACTGGACCATCTTGCTGGGAGTCTGGAAAACCAAAATTCCAAGAAAGTGTTGAGAGAAACAGACAGTGGAGTCCCAACTCAAAAAAGTGGGCTAGAAGCCACTCATATTACATTGCAGCAAAGAATCTGGGCATATTCAGCCGTACCCTGAGAACTTGAATGAGGCTGAATGCAGAAGTAATGGATACTTTTGTCTGGCAGAGGACAGACCAAAGAGAGACAGGAGAGCATTTAAGTTGTGTCATAGTAACTGCTGCCTGTTCTTGTCCAAGTCTACAATGGAGAGAACAAATAAAAGGAGCAAAAATAAAACATGAAAATGCATTGTTTGGTTGGGAAAGAAGGGAATTTAAAGTTGCTAATAGTGTTTGTGCTGAGATAACAGCTACAGACGTTAAAGAATAACATCATAAAAGAACAAACTTATGCTCTTCATCAGCAAGTAAGAAAGATGTCCAGGGGCAAGAAACAGTTCATCTATCTAAATTTTTATGCTATAAAAATGGAAATTCATTTAAAAATGTATTTGAAAGGAAAGAGCCTAGCCTGAGAGTCTTTCAGTTGGGATTTTCTGCTCAAAAATAACCACCTTGAAAAGTGTTTTTATATATTCAGCAACCAAGGGACACCACTACAGCTTTCATCCTGTGAGGGAAGAGTCCATCTCAAGCTGGAAGTAGAATCTGGGAGCATCGTTAATGTGGTACTGTTTCTACAGGCATAGAACTCATGAGATTGAAGAGGTCTTGAGATCTTGCTCCACAGTTTCAGAAAGCTACCATGTCTGGGTGGTAAGACAGAACTAGAGTTCTTACAAAGAGTCCTTGGGAGGGTATTGTGTAAAGTTGTAAGAATGAAGCTTAAGTTTCAATGGCTGTTGAAATTGCTATTACCATTGAGACATCTGCCAAGGACAACTCAGGTTTGAAATGGAGCATCCCAAGAAAGAAGCTATGTGATGAAGTTAACAGGGATACTGACGTGAGTGGGAATTACCAAGCCCCTTGGAAGCCAGATGATTCTATCATGAGTTCTAGATGGCAGACATGGAGCTACAGAATTTTGTGTTTGTCCTGTTGGGTTTGTCCTTGTTCTCTTTAATCTTTCCTGAATGTCTACTCTATGTCATTGTGTGCTGAGCACATTAACACTTTTTGGTGTTATAGCTGCTCACAGTTTAGATTGCCTGGGCTTTATAAGAATCGGTGCATTTTGACTTTTCAGTGATGTTGAAATTATTATTAAAGTATAAAGATGTTAAAAGTTAGCTTGCATATATTCTACATTATGAGGTGTCCATTAGCTTATGGGCATGGGAGAGTAAAGGTTATGGCTTAAATGTGATGTGCTTGATTATTGATTGATATTTGACAGGATCTAGGATCTCCTTTGAGACAATAGAACGTGTCTCGATTAGGTTAACTGAGGCAGAAAACACCCCAGCTTTCAGAAGTACAATCCCAGACTGGGTCCCAGACTGAATAAAAGGGAGAAAGCTAGATGAATAGCAGGTTTGTTATGCTTCTCAACTGCTGCTACAATATGACCAATGTCTCTACCTACTGCCACCACATCTTAACTTCAGCTGTAGGGGAACTAAATGTATAATTATAAATAAATGTACTTGGACTATAAACTGAAATAAAGCCATCTTTCCATAAGTTCATTCTAACAGCTATTCTATCACATTAATGAGAAAGTACCTAATACACGTACTAAAGAAAAATAATGCTTAATTACTAATCAAATGTCTTCCACTCAAACTATGAATGAAAGAAAATAGTATTTTGCATAATGTTTTAATATTCAGAATGTGCTAAGAGCTCATTCATACAGCTTAAAAACAAAAAATAAACAACCAATTTTTAAAACAGGCAGAAGTTAAGATATACACATGGGCAACAAACATTTGTAAAGTGTGTGATGTTATCCATCATTAAAGAAAAGCAAACCAGAACCAAGAATGTGATGCCACTTTAAAATCACCAACATGGTTTAGGGATGAAAAACAAGTAATGGTAAGGACGTGGAGAAATAGAAACCTTCAAATATTTTTATGAGGATTTATAAGGTAGTGTTGCTATGGAAAATAATTCGTTCCTTAAAAAATAAACCAAATTGCCATAAACCCTACCAGGAAATCTACCCTTAGCTGTATACCCCAGAGAAGTGAGAGTATATGTTCATATAAAAACGTGTACATTATTCCTTATATGCCATTATATATAACAGCTAGGAAATTTAAAAAAACAAATTTCTATCATAGATAGTTATGTGGGTTATGATATATACAAACAATGGGATAGGATCCAACCATTAAAAGGGGTAAAGTAAGAGACAGAATCTCACAGCAAACTCTCTAATCACCTGGCTCTTACAATCTTTCTGCCGCCTCTCCCACAATGTTCCCTTATCTTTAGGTGCTAGAGTGTTCTATAGATGTATCCTTTGAGATTGGGGCTTCACAATTCTGCCTTTTGATTGGTTGTGACTTTCTATATGGTCTCTGAGTTGCAAAGAAAAGCTTCCTTTATGAGAAGTAAGACTACATTTACCTATGGGTTTAAGGTAAATGTTTATAGAGTGTGGTTAGGGATTATGCTGATTTAGTAAATTAGAGATTGTAGATTCTCCTCCAATAACCATGACTCCACTAGCATTCAGTAGTTAGCTATATTTCCAATACCGGGGTTGGTTTCTCTTTGTTGTCCTAGAAATATCAGATGCTACAACAATAAATTCTCACCAACATAACTGACTAAACATGAGTTGAACAAGAACTATATCTATGGACATACCAGAGTGGACTTGGAAAAAGCCCCCAGGCCTCAACCTTGCACAAAGAAGAACTACAGGTAACTCAGAAAAGTTGGGAGAAGGAGAGGTGGTCTTCCCCACCATGGAAAGAACACACCAACTGGTAGTGCAGTGCCAAACAGGCAGCCTTGAAAGCATTTATATGTGCAACATTGCTGAGCCAAACAGGTTATATTCAGAAATGCATGTATATACATATGTGCATTCAATAGCAATTTGTGAAAGAAACACTGTAAATTTATTTCATGAAACTAGGAACATCTTAATAACAAGGCCCTAGTGAAACAATAAAAGGAAGAAAGTTCTACACTAATCTCATCTTCAATGTATCAGTAAAGACAATCTCACTGTCCAGTGTAGCCTCTATTATAGCTGTAAACATATTGCCAAAAAGCTCTTCCATCGACTTGATACACAGGAAAAAGAATAGGTAATCTTGACCATCAGTCAAAAAATTTTCCAAAATTAAATCACAAGTAGAAAGGGGGAGGGGAATTAATGGAAGGCCCTAGAATTCTGACACACATGAAAAAGTCTAAAGAGGTATAATTGAAATACCAAAAAAGGGACAGAATGAAACATTCAGAGTTCTCAAATGGGCTTTGGAGAGAGCTCGGGAGCTGCATACCTGGCACGTGTGATGCCCTTGATTAACCCTCAAACACTAAAAACAATCAAACAAACAAAAAGGAAGAAAAGGAGGGGAAAATAAAGAAAATGTCCCCTAATCTACTTACAACAATAAACCTATAAATAAATAGTACCCAAGAAGAAAGCTTAAAATTAAATTGGTAAAGCATCAATTATGACTTAAAATGTTAAAAAAAAAGTTAAAGAAAAAAGACACCCCAAAAAGACAAAGAAAACCATATAAAATAAAACAAGGTAATTGGGGGTTGGGGATTTAGCTCAGTAGTAGAGCACTCTGCCTAGCAAACAAAAGGCCCTGGGTTTGGTCCTGAGCTCCAGGAGAAAAAAAAAAGGCAAAATAACCAAAAAGACATCCGACTACTAAAAAGCAGGAACTCAACTTACAAGAGACTTCTCATTAAAAAAAATGAAAATCATAAACAATTGAGCAATATCCTGAAAATGAAAAATAGAAAAACTATCAACAATTCATTTTTAGACTCAAGGAAATATAAGAAAATAGCAAACCTGTCCTTTTAAAATACACAGAGTAAGAAATAGGTAGTGGCAGACTTTATAAAAATATTTGTTGTCTAGGTGGTATTGGCGCACACCTTTAATCCCAGCACTTGGGAGACAGAGGCACATGGATCTCTATGAGTTTGAGACCAACCTGATCTACAGAATGAGTTCCATGACAGCCAAAGCCAAGACTACACAGACAAGCCCTATCTCAAATATATATATGCAAACTTCGTATGAGCAAAGAATTTATGCCTACATTACAGAACATATTTTTAATTCCAAAGTGAACAAAGAACACATACTCAAGAAGGTATATTTTAGCAAATAAGTCATGAAATTATCCCACAGTAATCTGAAAAATAAAGACCACAATGAGATACCACTTAACATCCATTTTTTTCACACTTGGAACTACTAAATGCAAGAAAGCACACTATAAATAGGGTATAAAGCAGTGTAGTCACTTTGAAAAACAGTTTTAGTAATTATCATGAAGTTGAACATATAACAAAACAACCTCATATTTATCCAACAATTTTATTAGTAATCTCTAGTGACCTGAAACAATTCAAATGCCCACTAGCTGGAATGAGTAACTATTCATTCTACTGTATGACTATAGTCATACAGTAGAATATCACACAGTTGAATAAACATAGTATGTATAGTTTTAGCATGGAGCTTGGTAACAACTGCTTTGGCCTGTTGATAGGGCAGAATTTAGATAGGCAGGGAAAACTAAACTGAATACTGGGAGAAAGGAGTTGGAGTGAGAGAGAAGCCATGTAGCCCTGCCAGAGACAGATACTGTAACTTTAGCTGGTAAGCCACAGCCACTTGGTGATACACAGATTAATAGAAATGGGTCAAATTTATATGTAAGAGTTAGCCAATAAGAAACTAAAGCTAATAGGCAAAGCAGTGATTTAAATAACATAGTTTCTGTGTGATTATTTCTGGGCTGAGCAGTGGGAACCAATAAGCGACCTCCTTACAACAGCAAATGACCTGGGTCATTTTATCAGCTCTATTTTATCACCTGGGTTCTGAGCTAATCCTGCTATCAACTTTCTAAGCTGTCACTCAAGGACTCATATCCCCAAATCCAGGTGCTTATTAAAGAGTGTCTTAGGTCCCATTTATTAATTGTTGTTCTCACTATCTGTTCTACTGGTGTTATATTTAGGAAATGATCTCTTGTGCCCATACATTCAAGGTTACTTTCTATTTCTCTTCAGTGAGGTTCAGTGTGGCTGAATTTACGTTGAGGTCTTTGATCCATTTGGACTTAAGGTTTTTTGCAGGGTAGATATAGTTCTATTTGCATTCTTTTACATATTGACATCCAGTTATTCCAGCACCATTTGTTGAAGATGCTTTATTTTTTACATTTTTTCCATTGTTTAATTTTAGCTTGGTGGGGAGAATGGAGGGGAGAAGGAGAGAGGGAAGGGAGAAGGGGAGAGAGGAGGAGAACATGAGGGAACAGGATGCTCAAGAAGGGAGAAGGACAGTGATGGACAGAAAGGAAAGAGATACCTTGATTGAGGGAGCCATTAAAGGGCTAGTGAGAAACATGGCTCTAGGGAAATTTCCAGGAATCCACAAGGATGACCCAAGCTAAGAGTCTAAACAACAGTGGACAGGATGCCTAAACTGGCCTTCCCCTGTGATCAGATTGATGACTACCTTAATGGTCATCATAGAAACTCCAATTGGCAACTGACAGAAGCAGATACAGAGATTTACAGTGACACACTAGGCAGAGTTACCTGAGATCAGCCCAAGAAAGGGAGAAGCAATAATATGAGAAAAGAAGTCAAGATCATGATGGTGATATCCACAGAAAGAGCTGACCTGAGCTAGTGAGAGCTCACTGACTCTGAACTGATAGCAGGGGAGCCTGCATAGGACAAAACTAGGCCCACTGAATGTGGGGGAAAGTTGTGAGGCTGAGGCAATCTGTGTGGCCACTTGCAGTGGGACCAGGATTCATCCGTAGTGCTTGAACTGGCATCTAGGGGCACAGTCTCTTTGGAAGGACACCTTGTTCAGTCTAAATAGAGGGGGAGGACCTTAGTCTTGCCATGAAGTAAAGTGTCAGACTTTGTTGACTCCCCATGGGAGTGGACGGGGGTAGGGTGGGATGGGGTGGAGGGAAGAGTGGAGCAGAAAAAGGGGAGGGAGTGGGAATAAGATAGCTATGTAAAATGTAGCTATTTATTATTTTAACTGTATTTAAAAATTCTTAATTAAAAAAAGAAAAAGAAAGAGTATCTTAGGATCCATCCTTGAATGAAGCATGAGTAAACAGTACCAACAATAGTGTGGTCTTGTTGTGGGATTTCCCTCTGTGTGCTGTGATTGCCACTGATAAATAAAGAAACTGCTTTGGGCAGAGCTATAGGAACAGAGCTAGGCAGGGAAAACTAAACTGAATGCTGGGAGAAAGAAGGGCGTAGTCAGAGGAAAGCCATGGAGCAGCTAGAGATAGATGCTGGAAACTTTACCTGGTAAGCCAGGGCCATGTGATGATACACAGATTAACAGAAATGGGTTAAATTAACATAAGAGTTAGCCAATAAGAAGCTAGAGCTAATGGGTCAAGTGATTTAATTAACACAGTTTCTGTGTGATTATTCCAGGTCTAAGCTAACCAGGCAGTCGGGAACCAACAAGTGGCCTTCCTCCAGCATGGTCTAAAACACAGCAGCTCTGGAGCTAGATGCACATCTAGGACTATCTTTATTAGAACAAAGTGACCAGGCTATTATCAGTCATTAGATCTCTGTATCTGCTTCCATCAGTTGCTGATTGGAAGTTCTATGATGAACTGATTACAGGGGAAGGCCAGTTTAGGTGTCCTCTCCACTGCTGTTTAGAATCTTAGCTGGGGTCATCCTTGTGGATTCCTGTGCCCACCCCTATCTACTATATAAACTGCTTCTTTCATGGGAGTGACAACTAAGGCCTGTCACCCTTGCAGCTGAGTCAATAAACTCTTCTCACTTGACACCCAACTTCGAAAAGAAGGACTTGGAACATGAGAGCCACTGGAACCTCAGTGTTGACTAAAATGTTCCAAATCAAATAATCTAACCAGACCCTCTTACCCTAAATATGACCCTTCTCCAACATGTGCCACTTCAAAAATCTCTATTAGTTTTAAAATTAGAAACCTAGCAGCCCTTCCTAACATTTCTCTCTTCTCTCCCCGATAAAACTATTTGCCATGCATGATATAGATTAATATTACTATTAGTCATTTATACCTTCAAATTATTGCTCACATTCTATCAAGTTATTTTCATAGCCACTGACATCACCTCTGTCTCTAAGTGATAGTCTTCTGCACTGGGTCAAATTCCAGCACCCGCTTTGCTATTCTCTCCACCATTTTCTTTTCTCTGTCTCCCTGGTCTCTCTTTTACATACACATCAGCATGAATTCTGTGAAGTATAGATTGAATCTTTTTAAATCTCTAGCTTCCTACTGAATTCACAATAGAAATCTATATACTACTTTACAATTCTCACAGGCCTAGAATGATTAGAACACACTGCATTCTCACCAGACTATCTCGCTGTCACTCACCAGTCTTCCCATGGTGAAATTGTTTCCTTGAGGCTGATAAGTATCTTTCTTTCATGTAATTTTTCTCATCGTCTATAGTGAGACATTCTGAAGAGCTTTCCCTTAATCAGCGGTGACCTCATGTATATAATCTCACAAATTAATCCTGCTTCCCCAAGATGTAAAAACTCAGCGTTACAGCCCTCATTCAGCTGAAGAACAAGTCTAACATCCAGGATCTGCCAGTCACTGAAATCACCATTCATCTTCCATGATAGTCTGGTTTGAGTTTGCACAAGTTTTGTCTAGCCTATGGCAACCACTGTCAATTCATAAGCTCACGGCCCTGTTGTGTCCAGAAGGTGATTTCTTGTATTTATGTACCACCTCAAACTCTTATATGCTTTTTCCCCTTTTCTGCAATAATCCTTGAGTCTTTGGGGGTGGGTAGTACATATGGTCCTTTAAGGACTGAGCATTCTGTAGTCTTCTATTCTACTTACCTGGGCCAGTTGAGGGTCTCTCGGCTAATCACCATCTATTGCAAATAGAAGCTTCTCTAATGAAGGCTGAAAGATGCACTAATCTATGTGTATAACAATAAAGTCATAATAAGTTGGTTTAATACTATGTCCATTTAACAAGATAGTAAGAGTAGATTCTCTCCTAGGGCCTAGGACCTGTCTAGCCACAGGTTTTAGCAATCAGTATTGTTCCTCACCTATGACTACAAAGCAATTTTAAAATATATTATCGAGCTAGGTGATACATGCCAAATCATATCTAGCTATTTCAGATGCTAAAGTGGGCCTCAAAAACTGATATAAATCAAGTCATGATTCATAATGCCACCAGGATTCTCATGATGGCATTTCTCAGGATTCAGACAAGCTACTTGGTTGACCAACATTTAGTGTCTTAATTCCCATTGAAAATACATTTTAGGTCTTAACTGCAGAGCCTCAGGTTCTCACCCTGGAAAGGTATCTTCTCACAAGGTCCTTAGTAATGTCCAGCAAGTGGAAAGAATGGGAAACAATACAATTTTAAAAAATCATCACTTAGATAATGAAGCAAGCACTTTGTCACTCCCTACCCTTCTCAATTTTTGTACCTAAAATGCTAAAACACAGACTTTTTTAGATGCATCCCTGACAGCGCCACCTGTAGGCTGGGTCCTGGAGCAGGAGGCATCTCTCTAACTCCCCTCTACCTTGGTTTCTCAGAGTCACATGCACTTTCTCTGTTTTCAATGGGTTAATTACCAAGGAAGCATTTTTCCTCTGTGGTCTAGACATAGAAATATCCAGATATTGTTTCCCTTGAAAGGCAGCCATCCTGCCGGACGCACTGGATCACCAGTTCCCATGTTTTTCTGAGGCCAGATGGGGCTAAACACAATTTCTGAAGCTTTGTCTCCCTCCTTCTTTTTTACCGGTTAACAGCTTGTTTGTTTTCAACTAGGGACGCTGCCAGGCAAACAGAGGCAGTCAAAGAAAATTCCTTAATTTTTAAGGTGGGGAAACTAGAGAATGATGAATTTGCTGTTGCCAAGAGGAAACAATCCTTGGACCTAACAAATAAGCATGGAATAAAAGGTCACTTGGTATTATATAATTTCGGTAGTATGAGTACATAGAAGAGAATTTTAAAATGATACAGTTTTCTTAACTGAAACCTGAAGGAGCGTGTATGTGTGTGCGTGCATGCATGCGTGGTGTTGTGTGTGTGTGTGGGGGGGTGTAGATACCTAGAAAGTAAGAAAAAAACAAACAGAAATCTCAACCTGTGGGAAAAATTTTTGACCATGACATTACTATCTCTGACTTTGGAAGTTACTCTATTTGTTTGAGACTCTTTGTGTCTTTATGTGTTCGCTGGATGATTGAAGAGACTTTGTAGGTATGGTGGCTCCATCTCTGAAAGTCTTTAAACTTTTATATCTCTCTTCCAGAGTTTTTTTTTTCCAGAGTTTTTTTTTTTTTTACCTTGTTTTGCATTGTTTCTCTTTTGCTGCCTTCTCCCCAGAAACTGAGTGCTTCTTTGGGAGTTTCACAAGCGATGGGAAGGGTAGGCAGATGAGTCTTCTCTGAAAACATGATAATAAACCCAGAGTCCTGAGGGAGTCTGCCCATCGAGGCCATGGAACTCCATATAGGCACTGAGAGGTTTAAGGGACACTGCAGCCAAGGACAGACTGGCGAAAGACCCAGGTACATGCAGGCCACATGAGGCATTCTGAGGTTATTCTGTGGCATCTCCCTTTTGGGAGGACTTGGACTTCCCCTCTCTCATCACAGACCCAGATTCCAGAGTCCCAGCGGCCCCCAGTACAGCCACAACAATTGCCATTGCCAGGAACAGTGGTAAGTAGCAGGAGCTGAACCCTGACTGGATCAGGACACTCTCCAACTCTTAATGACTGGGACAACTCAGTTGGCCACCAGTCCTGTTTTCTCCCAGCTTTGCTAAAATTGCCAAAATGTGATTGCTGATGCCCAGTGGTGATATTTCCATTCCAGGCCAAAGACTATGAAAAAAATGTTTAAAAAATAGAAAAGAGTCAATATGATTAATGTTCTTGAAAATGGAAAAAAAAATTAAGTCTCAAAACACCATTAAAGAGAGTGGAGGGACAGACCAGTTTTGGTAGCTCTGTGGCTAAAGGGACACCACTACCCAAACCTCGAGCTGACAGGAGACTAGACTCTGCTCGGATACTGGAGAGCCACATGGGAATAAGGGAAGCCAACTTGGCAAAAGCCAGGAACATTGCCTCTTGCAGGCCAAACCCTTCACCAAAGGCGCACAGTACCCTCCATGGAACTGCTGAGAAAGACCGGGCCTCTCGTTTCTTCCTGAAATGTGTGTTCCAACAGTATTAGACACACTCTGGAAGCAACTGCACATTTCTGAATGATGAGTTCTGAAGTGAAGACTTGTCAGTAGTGTAGTAATGTGGAGAAAAGAAAAATATTATATTTGGTGGTAGAACTGCCGGGCTCTTAAAAAGATGCTGCAGAATTGACTTTGACTCAAGCTGATGTACACATACTATCAAGGTCTTCTGACTAAGTCACGGTTGCTAAGGAAAACAGCTGTCCTTCATGAGGCCCTCTCTCTTCTCAGTGCATTGTAGACACTGTATGAAACATATCGAAAGAGCAAGCTCAGACTCAGGGACATGCTCACTTTATCTTAGAGACAGGATCTAGCTGTGTAGCCCAGACTAACGCTGAATTCATGTCCTCCTGCCTCAGTCTCCTGAGTAAACCATCACACCCAGCCCAGAGACGAAGTATGAGCATTCACCACATCAGAACTACTTTCTTCAATCCTGAGGGTAAAACATCTTCCAACCCTATCTACCTACCTGAAAAATAGTACAAACTTACATGTCAAAAAAAATTCTTTAATCTGATTCATTGGATGAACACTATAAAGTGTTTAGTATTTAATGGGTCCTATCCCTCTCTGTATACACCCCCAAAAGACACAATGAGACATGGAGCAAAACTATCCAATACTGATAAACTTCTCCCAGTATTCCTCCTTCACCACAATTTCGAGTCTTACCCTTACTAGACTCTTATTTCTCTCTAAAATTCATCTTCTAAGAGCTTGGAAGTGTCATTCCTAGGCATGTAAGCATTCATTAGTGTATCTTTGTATGATATCATGTTGGACAGCTTGCTATTTAAAATTACTGTAGAATTGCTGAGTGAACTTCTATTTTAAAAGCCATTAAGTTAACTTTTGCTTCAAATTAGGATAGAATTTCCAACAAGTATTGGAAGGCGCTACACATACTTCTGCCATCTTATAATATGCATTTTATATGAAGCAGAATGCTCAGTGTTGAGTACTGTAAAATCAGAATACTGAGGCGCTCTGAAAACTGTCAACAGTGCTCTATGCACTGCTTTGTGAAATATTCAGCCAGGACTAAATTCCTTGTGTGAAAATAAACAACCACATCTATCTCATTAGTAAATTTGTGTTATTAATAAGTGGTTAAATAACATGATTACTAAATTATTGTTTTACACAAAGTTCTATATGATGATTATCACTAAGTATGTATTAGTATAACAATTTCATAACCCCCTATATTCAGGATAGCATTAAAATTTCTTAGTAAGACTGTTTCCTATTATTCTACTTAGTAATTTTGTTCCAATTTAGTTAATTCACTCCATTCTGGACAGGCACTATGCTTTTTCAGTGTTTTGCTATTCTGATTACTGCTACAAAATTATTTATCATGAGTCATGGTTTTTGATAAAACTATATGCAAACTTCCACTGATTAAAACAAGCCAGGCCATGATTTAGCTTAACAGATATTACCAAACAGTTTTCTAGTTTGACTTTACTGATTCAGTCCTCACCCCAGCAGGACCTCACAGACAACACTGCTAGTGACATGGCTGCTTCTCACCATAATTAACACTCAATGTGCTCTGTGCTCTCCATTTTAGTGATCCAGTGTTTTGGGAGGTCAGTCATTGTAATGAATCACGTTGACTTTGTAATGTTAAACCACTCTTGTGTACCTGAATAAAAGCTGTTTTTCAGTGTCGTTATTTTCATGAATTACTGAATTGAATTTGTTAACACAATCTTTAGAAGTGAACATCAGTGCCCATGAAAAGCACAATTCATAACTTTATTTTTGTATCATTGTCACTTTTATAATACCTTTATGGAATCTCTTTAAAAGACATAGGCACGTTCCCTCTTGTTCTGGTCTGTTAAAGAATGTTTGAATTCACCTGGTAAAATCTGGCCTCTGAATAAGTTGAGAAATTTTTAATCTATTTTCATAAATATACATCTATGTGCCTATGGAGACATATAAATAGCTGTTGGGTATTTTCAATCATGAGTCCACTTTCTCTAAATCGTATTTGTTAGTATTATTTGTTATCCAGTTAAGTCCATTATAATAACTACATTTCCATTTCTAGAAGCTTGTGAACCCCCTTTTTACCAATCTTGCTAGAACTTATTGAATTTTGTTAGGGATTGACAATAGCACTATTGACCTTTGCTACCACTGTTGACCTTTGCTCCCTCTGTTGACCTTTGCTTCCATTCTTTTCTTTCTTTATGTTTTTGCTCTTCATGGTTTCCCCTTAGTTTGGATGAGTTTTTTTCGAGCTTCTTGGGGCCTAAGTTTGAATATTAATTTCATCTTTATTCTTTCTAATACATATACTATGACTACAATAAAATTAAGGTAGAAATTAGAGACTTAACTAAACTGAGTTAAAATGGAACACACAGCACACTGAACTGGAGGAAGTTTATTTAATTTTACAAAGATACACATGTTAGTGAAAATTCTCTTAGGTTATTCTTTGACTGAAAGTATAATTACTTTTCTAGAGGTACAATAATTTGTGAGAAAATAAAATTAGTTATTGCTCTTTTCCATTATTTTAAAGAAACCGGTTCACCATCTTTTAGTTTTCATTTCTCTTGAAAAACTTATGTTTTAGTTTTTCTTTTGAAAATGTGGGTTTTTAATATTAATCCTTGTGCTTGATTTTGAAAAGATTTCATTGAAGACTTTGGTGTGACTCTCCTTGTTTATCATTGGACTTCCCAGTTTCTTGAATCTCTCCACTGGTATCTTTCATCGCTTTTGGCAAATATGATGATGTTGCTTTATTATCTCTTTTCCTAATGGAACACTGCTATCTGTATGTTAGATTTCTCTATCATTCTGCATTTATCATTCACCTTTTCTTGTAATTATTTCTATATCTTGATTTGTGTATTCTCCCTGAATCTTTCTTCAACCCTCTTTCACACTCTCAACTCCGACTATCATATTTGTAGTATGAGAGATTTTGTCTTGTTAGTTCTAGACTGTATCCTTATGTTTCAAATCAAATATAATTCTCCACACTTTTGCCTATTTTTCCTATCCTCTGTGATTTACCCAATCCATCCATTCATAAGTATTTTGAATGCCTTGCCTGATATATTGGCATCTTGATCATTTCTTCTATTAAGTTTACTATATTCGATACTTTTTCTCTTGATTACTAATATTTCAGATTATTTCAGAAGGTATATTAGACATTAAATGTTTTCAACTATGATAATTATTGAAGAATGATATCTTTCACCAGAGAACATACCCCTCTCTTTATACAAATCATGTAGCGGCTACCAAGAGAAGCCAACCTGTATTGGGGATGTCTAAGTTCCAGTTCATATCTGTCTCAGTCTTCTTTTTGAAACAGCCATCTCAAATATTGAATTGAAAACCAAATATTGAAATTGTAAGAGTTCAAAATTTCCAACTCTGTCATTCGTAAGTTTCCATCCAGCCCTTCAAGCTCCACTGTAGACATCAGACTAGTCTAGCCAACGTCTCGATCTGGAGACAAACGAGTGCCTAAGGCACTTCTCTGTCTCAGGTTTCACTTTGCCTTTGGGATGCTCTTGGACTACCTCTTCACACTGCAACACTGCATCAGATGTCTAGAACTGAGCCAGGGTCACATGGGGCAAATTATCTATGCTCTTGAAGAAGTCCCTAAGGTGGCTAACTTATCTCACCAAACTCCCATGCAGCAAAACAATCAGAGACTCTGCTGGTTTCTTTGTTTCCCAAGAACTTAGCTTGAGGACATGCTCCAAACCTCATTTCTCAAGGAGAAAAAAATTTCCCAATATCCCAAGGGAAAAATCCTCAGTTCACCTCAGAAGATTTTTTTTTTCCCTTTTGGTAGAACCTTTATCTGTTTTCCCGTGACTGGAATGGTAGGGTTCAGTCTATGAACTGGCAGCTAAGTATCATTCCATATCTATTGTGTATGTCAAAAATCAAGTTCTCAGCTGGAGAGCCAGGTCAGAGGGTAAGAGGACCAGAGTTTGAGTCCCAGTACCGACATCAGGAAGCTCACAACCACCTGTAACCACAACTCCTGGGAATCCTTACTCCTCTAGCCTTCGGGGACACCCCACACATATAGCATACACACACACACACACACACACACACACACACACGCACGCACGCACGCACGCACGCACGCACAAGATTAAAAATAAAATAAATCTTAAAAAATTAGTTCAGTTGCTAAGTAGTAACTGTTGAATATGAACAGGAAAATGGTGAAATAAACAAAGGCATACAGAAACAAGAAACACAGTCCCTCTGTCATTATCCTGCAGCACTGTGCTCTGGCTCTGGTTGTACTCAGGTTGCAATGTCACCCTCACATGTTCCTTTCCTACTCAGGAAAACAGGTTTGGCTTTATGCTTGTTCTTCCACAGAACCTCAAACAATGTCCTAGAGAGGAAGACTCTAAAGATGGTAGTCAGCTATTACACTCAAAAGGCATTGCTAATTTATTAATTTCCATCTCCTTTTATGGATAGTGAATAAATACTATAATACTATAAATAATATACTATATATAATATATATATTATATATAATAATGTACTATAAATACTATAATAATCTAGTTAATCAAGAGTATGGTTTTAAAGTCAAACAAAATACCCCAGAGCTGTAGCTGATATCAAACGAAACTTTGTCATGAGCATATCAGTTTATAAGTCTACATAAATGCATGTATATTTTATGTGTGAGGGAAATGCATATCACTTATATTTTAAAGTTTGAAACTATGAAGACTAAAATGTTTCCAATATGTTAAAGCTTCCTAGAATATTGTCATACTTTTTCCTTTTCTTCTAAAGTTCTTTATTACCATAAAGAGATGAAATTGAATTCATTCTCAAAAGGTAATATCACTGAACCTTCGGCTCTTTGGTTCCCCAAAGTTGGCTTGCTCAGGACTGCAGGTTCTTGGCAATGTTGAAATGGTAAGAGAGAGAAAAATGAATTGCATGACAGCTCTGTTCAGTTTGAAAGCTTTCAGCACTGGTCTACACAATGGAAAAATCTCAAAGACATTCTTTGTGTCTGCGTGTTTGTGATGTTTATAACAAAGTCAAGCTTAAATCCAACAAACGCTTTCAAGTTAAGATGCTGGATGTGTGGATCAGGTTCTTTAACAGAGGCCAATATTGCTATAAGATTCCTTGAAGACTGAGAAACTTAAAGCTATGAAGATAATTTGGACCATGCAAACCAAACTCTGTGTAGAAAGTAATTTAAGACAGTAATATATACATTAGTATAGTGAGTGAAAATGAACCTAGAAAGTAAATCATATTTTTTCTTTTCGTGAATACTGTATATACTTAGAAAACATGCCTGGGAGGATGCATGTGCATGCGTATGTGTTGGCATGTGGAGGTCAGAGGTCAACCTTAAACTTCATTCCTCAAGGTCCATTTAACTGTGGGTTTCTTTTTGTTACTGTTTGAGAACTTCCTAATGCACTTAGTGTCCTTTGAACAAATCTACCTCTACTTCTTCCTCTGCAACTCCTACCGTGTCCCCATCACCACTTTTCCCACACAGCTTCATGCGTTGTTCTGTTATGCTTTGTTTAAAGTCACTGAGTTCTCTGAGTGCCACTAGCATGCACATGGGCGTAGGACCATCAACTGGATCATGGGCCATATATTAGCATTCACACTCCTGGAAAAAGATGTTTCTCCCTTCCCTAGCAACCCTCAGTTTCCAGTAGCTTCTTATCTTGGGGTGAGACTTTGAGTACCCTCATTCCATCCATGCTGGGCTTTTGACTGGTCTTATACATACAGTCACTAGCACTGTGAGTTAATCTGTGTAAGACCTATGTCCTAACAACACTGTTTCACATCCATCCTTCACTACTTCTTGTTATTATAATTTTCCCCACCCTCTTTTGATATTGAGAAACCTTGAGAGGAGGGGTAGTAGTATAGATTTACCGTTTAGGACTGAGTACATCCCTTTTCTCTATCCGTGGCAGTTGTGGGTCTCTATACTAATCACCACCTACTGAAAAAACAAATCTTCCTCTGATAACAGTTGAGAGATGCATTTAATATATGTGTACAACAACAAATCATTAGGAGTCAGTTTAATATTATGTCTGTTTAGCAGAATAATAAAAGTTGGTTGTTATGCTGGTTAGGTTTAAGTCAACTTGACCCAAGCTATAGTCTTCTGAATGGAGGAAATCTCAATTGAGAAAATTCCTCATAAGATGGGCTATGGATCAGCCTGTAGAACATTTTCTTAATTAGTGATTGATGCGGGAGGGCTAAGCCCATTGTGGGTGATGGCACTCCTGAGCTGTTGGACCTGTGTTCTATAAGAAAGTATGCTGAATAAGTCATAAAGGAGCAAGCCAGTAAGCAGCACCCTCTATGGCTTCTGCAGCCTGCTCAGCTTCTGCTTGCAGATTCCTACCAAGGCTTTGGACTACATTGGGGAAGTATAAGTCAAATAAACTCTTTCCTCCCCAACTTACTTTTTGGTTATAGTGTTTCATTGTAGCAATAGAAATCTTACTAAGACAATCGTCCCCTAGGGCCTATGAGCCACACAACTGTGAGTTCTCGACCCACTTAACAATATGAGGCATGACTTTCATCTCATAGAGTAGGCTTTAAATCCAATCTGAAAGTGATTTAGTAACTCTTACAATATTCATGCCACTATTGTCTCAGTAGGAACGTCTTGCCAGGCCAGTCATTGTTGTAACTCATAGGGTTCACAGGTGGGTAAAACTGTTGACAACTTTTCTCCTCCTGTAGCATATACAGTACCTTCTGGCATTACAAAAGCTAACAATTGAATAAAATTTCAAGGTTGGTATCTGCTTGATTTCCCCATGTGCTCTGATTCAAACATGAAGTGGATTCAGCAACGAGAGTGTACTGTTAAGTTTTAGAAGGTAATTGGGGACAATAACAATAGCCTGTATTGTTTGCAGGGTCTATAGTAGTCCATTAATCAAAAACTCCAAAGGAAGTGACTACTAGCCGTGGGCTTCCTGTTTGTCAATTGCTGCTTTTCTGTCCTGCAGTTAGGTGATCCTATTCAGAGAGTCCTTCCCCATGCCTATGGGTGAGTGGATGCGTACTCCTTACTACTTCTGCTGCTAGTTCCAGGGCACAACACCTTATATGGATATCCTTAACCATTTCTATTCAGTTTTATGCAGGATGAAAGGTGAAGATCTAGTTTAATTTTTCTGCATGCTGAAATCTATATTTCCCAGTAACATTTTTGAAGATTCTGTCTTTTATCCAGTGTATATCTTCTATATCTTTGTCAAAAATCAGGTATCTATAGTTGCATGGATTTGTACATGGTTTCTCTATTTTTATTGATTTATGTATCTATTTTGGTGCTAGTATCATGCTATTTTCATTACTATAGCTCTATAGTAATTTGAAATCAGGTATGGTGATAACCCCAGAAGTATTCCCTTCTGTTCAGGATTCCTTTGTCTATCTGGCTTATGTTTCCATATACATTTTGAGAAATTTTTCTTATATCCATGAAGAAAGTCCCTGGTATTTGTGTTGAGGTTTATTGATTTTGTTGTTGTTGTTGTTGTTTTAGATTGCTTTGGGTAGCAATTCCTTAACTTCATGAGTATGATATGTCTTTAGGTGTTCTCTTCAGTGTCTTTTTTCCATGTTTTAAAGCTTCCACTGTATAAGTTAGGTTTATTCCAAGATTTTTTTAGGCTAATATGAATGGATTTTTTTCCTGATGCCTTTTTAATATGTCTGTTACTGGTATATAAGAAGGTAACAATTATTGTGTATTAATTTTGTATCTGCTACTTAACTGAACATGTTTATCAGCTGTAGAAGTTTTCTAGTGGAATCTTTGGAGTATTTATGCATACAACCATGTCATCTGCAAATTAGGATATCTTGTCTTCTTTTCTCCCCATCTCCTTTCGTCTTACTGCTCTAGTTAAGACCTAACCACCTTGTTTTTGACTTAGGGACTCTTCCCCTGCCCTCCACTTAGAATTCATCAGAGCTAGGCTGGTTGTTTGGCTGTTCAAGTTGCAAATACTATTGAACACCCAGTGTGGAGATACAGCATCCTGCAAATACTATTGAACCTCCAGTGTGCAGAGACAGCATCCCCCATTTTTCTTTTGTATTTTTTCCCTTTCCCTTCTTTCGCTGAATTTCATTTCCTCCTCTGGTCATTCTCTGCCTAGTATTCATTTCTCATTCTGTCACTTTCTTCAATATTCAGTTGTTCACTGTCTTTTTTTTCTTTCTGTTCAGTGGTGAGAAATGATTCTGGGAGGTGTAATAAAACATTTTCTTTTAATACCACATTTTTTCATTTAAAACTAAAGTTGCTGACATAAGTCTTTTGAAAAACAGTGATATGAGTTGGTCCAATGCCAAACACCAATTCTGGGTTCTGAGAAGCAAGCAGAGATTTGTTTAAACCTAAGCATAGCTTGGTCATATGCAGGAACCATACTAGCATTTTTTTCCCTATGAGAGCTGCACCATGCTTAAGGTTTACAAAGTTCTTCACATGAAATATCTATTTGGATCTTTATCTTTTATTAAGGAAAACAAACAATTCAGTATACCGTCAAGTTAAAGGTTAAAGCTGGCCTTCTGCCCTGCTCTCCTGCCCTCTTTCACAGTGTTTTGGTGTCTTCTTACACTAGCTTGCTTCTTGACCCACTTCCAGGATCTGTCCTTCCTTCGCCAACAGTGAAACATCCTGGCGTGTTGTCTAATCACCTGCTCCTTTCAACTCTGCTGCTACATCTGAGCTCATATTCAGGCCTGCGAAAGACAAATTTGCTAAACATACAGATTTAGTCTAGATGTCTCTCGGATGAATGCCTAATTAAAATAGTCTTCAGTATTTACTGGATTTAGATGGATTTGCACAAATTCAGATTCAACATTGTAGTACATAATGCTATAAACTAAGCATTTCAGGTCTTTCCTTCTGGAGAACTAATAAAATTATTTATCCTTGACTTTCTAAAGTTTAGGGTACTTATATAAATGTATCTGGCCACAGAGTGGGAGACATCCTGCATGTCACTTCCAAGAGAATGCATGGGCTGCTTTATTTTTTTATCTCTTGCTTGCCCCACATGTACAGTGGATTGATGAATGACTGATTGATAACCCCACAGCATAGGGAAGGGGCCTAACCTATCCTGGGTCCTGAAAGAAGATATGTCGTAGGTATCTACCCCCACATGGACATGGTTTGCATGTTTTAAATGTGAGAGCATTAATATACTATAAGTGGTATACTTAGGCTAGTGTACCATGCCCCTCCAGCAGTAGTGCTCAATTGAATAGGCCAGTAGATCTTTTTAAGTTTATGACATTTGTTATGGAATAGTTTAATGAAGAATTTTAATTGGCACCCAGTGTAGTGGCTCTTGTTTTTAATTTAAGCACCTAGAGGATGCAGGCAGGAGATTTCTGTGAGTTCAAGGCCAGCCTTAATCTACTTAGTGAATTCCTGGACAGCCAAGGCTACACAGTGAGACCTTTCCTCAAAAAAATCCAAAAGGAAAGGAAAAAATAATTTCCCTTCAGAAAATTAATGGCCTGGGAATGATAACATATGCCTTTGATCTCAGCATTCAGGAGGAAGAGACAGATAAATTTCAGTGAATTTGGGGCTAGCCTGTCTATATATCAAGTTCCAGGGTAGCCATGGCTACACAGAGAAACGGTCTCAAAAATAAATAAAAAACAAATAAATAAATAGAGAGAAGAAGAAACAAATAAACAAAAGAAAGAAAGAAGGAAAGAAAGAAAAAAGAAAAGAAAGAAAACTAATAAAGTTTTACATGTGCAAAGAAATATAACTCCTATATATGGTATCTTGGCCCCTAGAAACAGAGTATTCCTTCTAACTGTCCTGTTCATCTCCTTTCAAGCGATCTATAAATGAATTCTTTGACCAGGCCTGTAGTAGGAGCTGCGGGTTGCATTCCACCACCCAGCTCCCACCACTGGCTAGCTTTACCCAAAATAACAACACACAAATTGTATTCTTTTAAACACGGCTTGGCCCATTATATCTAGCCTCTTCTCGGCTAACTCTCGCACCTGGACTAGCCCATTTCTAATAATGTGTGTAGCACCCCAAGGTGCGCGTACCGGGAAGATTCTAGCCTACATCCATCCTGGGTTGGAGCTTCATCGTATGTGCCCGGGAGAGAGGAGCATGGCCTCTGAGTTCACTTCCTCTTCCTCCCAGCATTCTGTTCTGTTTACTCCATCTACCTATGTTTTAACCTATCAGGGCCAAGCAGTTTCTTTATTACTTAACCAATGAAATCAACAGATTGATATATGACACTCCCACATCATTTCCCCTTTTTCTGTTTAAACAAAAAAAAACAAGCAAGCCGCCAGGTCAGACAAGCTGAATCTTTCCCGGTAAGACTGGTGCTACACAGTTTATTAGAGATGGGTTGATGGGGATATCAGAATTAGCCAGTAAGGGCTAGAACTAATGGGCCAGGCAGTGTTTAAAAGAAAATAATTTGTGTGTTGTTATTTCTGGGTATAAGCTAGCCAGGCGACCAGGAGCTGGGGCAACAGGAACACAGCCCGCAGCTCCTAAACACAGTCCGAATTCTCTAGCCCCAAGAGGCAGAGGAAGGAAGATCTCTGTGAGCTTGAAACCAGACTTCTCTAGACAGCAAGTTCCAGGATAGCCAAAGCTATACAGTAAAACCTTGTCTCTAATAATAATAGTAACAACAATAATAATTTTCTGACCTCTGATTAGGCTATTAGACCCTTCCATGAAAAGCAAAACTCCTATATGGTCTTTTTGGAGGAAGTGTGTCACTCTGGGGGTGGGCTTTGGAGTCTCTTTTGCTCAAGCTTCCCTCCATATGACTGTCAGTAGACTTCCTGCTGCCTGCAAGCCAAGATGTAGCCAGCACTATGTCTGCCTCCAAGCTACCATTCTCCTTGCCATAATGATAATGGACTGAACCTCTGAAATTGTAAGCAAACTCTCTCAATTAAATATTTTCTTTTTAAGAGTTGCCGTGGTCATGGTATCTCTTGACAATAATAGAAAATATTAAGGCACTACTCAAATGGCACCAGCAACTCAAGACCAAGTATTCAAACATCTGAGGCTATAGAGGACATTCTTACTCAAGCCACTTCACTGTTTATTTATGTTCACACTGATGCCACACCAAACATACAAATAATGTCAAAGAACAATATGTAGGAGTCTCTTCTCTCCTTCCACTATAGATGGTTCTGGAGACAGAACTCAAGTAATTAGTTTGGTCACAAGTACCTTAGCTCACTAGGACATTTCCCTGCCCCTGTTTCCCTATTAGAACAAGTTCCTCATCTATGAGTCTTTTGATGAGTAAGGAAATACTGCTTTTTTTTTCTCCTTTGTAATAACATTACAAAAGCCCATGGTGAGCATATTGCTAATAAACTATTCAAAAAGACTTTTCATGTGTGACACTCTGAAGAAAGTAAGTGGAAAAAACAACTTCACACAGTCTTCTAGGGAATTCTATGAAGAGGTATAAGACTCATTGCATTTATGAGAGACCTCTAGAATCCTCTAGCTTTAATTGCCTTCAAAATCCAATCTCAAAACCAATTATTTTTGCAGAAGCCAGGTAGCAAACAAGGTTAGGCCCGTCAGAGAAGTAGTAATTTTGATAAACTCTAAGAGTAGACAAGAGAGTGACAAACACTTTTCTTTCATTTTGATTTTTATTCTACTTAAGGAGTTTGCTCAGTTTCACAGATCTCGGTATTCCTACGGGCTTTCTTAGTCTCAACTGACCTTTCCAGAAAGTAAAACAAAAGATGCCGAGAGTGAATGGTTTGAGAATTCATAAGCAATTTTCAGTTCTGTGTATGACAGACACTCAAATCTATCTACACCAAACCAAATCATGTCCACATGTATATCTGCGTATCTCAGAAAGCCATGAGGACTGTTTGAGTACAGCGGGGGATAGAGTTTGGCAAAATCTCCTTTTAAACTTAATATTTGCACTATGATTTTCATCTGGAATTGACTCGAAAGATTCAGGATTGAATTTCAAAGCTGAGATTTGAGTAAACAAGACTGGACATGGAGATATTCCTTTATCTTTCCCATAAGTTTGGATCAATCGAAACCTCACTATAGTGGCAGTGTTAAATATGGGCTCTTAGAAAGACCTCAAGCTGAAGCAATTAGACGGAATTTGAGTTCAAACTGTTCTCTGTCTGCTGTTCTACTCCATGGTCAGAAACATACAGAAAGGCTTTTAGACTATAAATTAATGAACACAATTAATCAGCAGAAGTGAACAAAAATTTTAACATTTGCCGAATGGAGTACATTCAAATACGATGAGCCTGACCAAATTTTACAGTCTTTTGATTTAGTAAGACTACAAAACTGAATTTAATTCAGCAAATTGTGCTAAATTGTTATTTTACTAATGAATACCAATATTTCACTGGCAATGAATGAGATATATTGGCATATTCCAGCACATTTTATCACATGTAATTTTTTTTCCAATTGAGGGAAAAGAAACAATATCAAGGGGGGAAACGTTCTTAGAAATTGTGTGTTGTTAAAATATAGAATAACTTAATTTTCAGAGTCAATGAATTCCTTAAATGGTAACGTCTTATAATCAATTTGTGAATTTTAGCTATAATGCTTTGTGTATTTTTTTGAAATATGGTAGTAGGTTTGTTTGTAAATGAATGTTTTGGAAAATTACATTAATCTGTGATTATACACAATTAAACAAATCAAAAAATCAAAATGATGTGTGTATCAAAATCATGATACAAATTCTAAAATCTCAGGGAGAGAGTATACTTGAGGAGACCATGGAATGGAGGCAAAATGGCAAACAAAGCCACAGAGACAATTTAAAGTACTTCTGCAGCACACTTCCCTTCTCGGTCACTTGAAATACGCTATTTCCAGACTCTGAGGGAGAGGGGACCAAACCACACTCATCACACCTTGCCAGGAAACAGCTCTGCAGAGTCTGTATTGCAGTTGCCTCTGTGGGTGGCATACATCAGGTTTGTTAGTTTCCAAAGAGGTTATTGGACCTTCTGAAACTTCACATGACTTCCTGGCCCTGTGGGAGTCTGGGGTTCCTGAGGAGGCCACTTTCTCTCTTTTCCCTGATTTACTCAGGGGTAAAACACTGGAATAAGGAGGGGCTGGGTTTGTGTGTGAGAAATAGGGACAGTTCCTTGGGAGAAACGGAGCAGGCTGTCCGTTCTAACAGTTACAACACTACACATCTGCTCTTCTTGGTTTGAAAAGGGCAGGTTGAAGAAGTGAGAGGAATCTGAAAGGAGGAGGAAGAGGAAGGACAAGAGAGAATAAGGAGCAAACTTCAAGGTTCGGCTGCCTAGAAGTGCACAAAACAAAAGATACCACGAAAGGAACATAGGTCTTATCCCCAAGTGCTCTGTATTGTTGAGTATAGGTTCAGCTTTTTGTCTGCACTTCTCACTAGCAGTTCAAAGCTTTGCACAAAGGAAACTCCTCTGAAGTCTAAGATTCTCTCAGAGTAGCTGGCCTCCCTGCAGTAGCTGTGTTCAGTTTTGCACAGTCCTCCACTCACACTATGCGTCTGAAATATGTCTCATCTGGTAAATGTGACAGTGGGTGAGAACAGGAGCTGCCACCCCAGTGAGGGGGCTATATGTGATAACCGTTTTTCTTGCTCACACATCATTGGCTGCCTCCTGTCACTCATAGACAACGTCTGAGTTCAGGAAAAGAGGACCACTGTCTTCCCTGAGACTCTAGAACTGGAAGTTGATGAGCTCTACAGCCACGAGTCCATACCCTCTGAAGCCCTAAATCAAGTTTCAGTTCTGTGAATCCTTAGCTTTCCAAGAAGTATTGCAATGCTTGTTAGTCTTTGTTCTCACCTCTCTCCTTTCCAAATGAAAGGGAAAAGAGACATAGAGAATTTGTTTCTTCTGAAGACTCTGAATACAGAAGCATCTCTCTTAAGGTCTCTAAGACAAAGGTAACCACCACCTCATCATACTGGACATAACACAAAAGTTATTAAACTGATTCCTAATGGTTTATAGGTTAATCCATCCCTCAACTTTGCTATAGAAGCTTCATTTGCAACAAATGTCTATTAATCAGAGACTTATGATTGATCAAAGTGAAGCAACTAAGGGGCCATGGATGTTAGAACTTAAATGGAACGTCTAGATTACAACTTCCTCTTCCAAGACTCGGCGATCATCGCAGAAAGGGAGGGGGCAGAAGGATTGATTGTAAAAGCCAGAAGGGCAGATGACTACAAAGGAAAGGTTTTCTTTTTAACATGACAGGGGAGTTGCACAAATGAACTTACAGCAGTTATCACAAGCCCTCTGCAGGCTCACGTCAGACAAATCCCAGCCCACAACAAAAGGGCACACAGTTCCACCTGTAGTTCAGGAGCTATTGACAGTGTATAGCTGCTGGGGAAGGGAGTTCATTTTTCTTTAAGGGTGTGGCTCCTGGAAAGTCAACTAAGCTCCAAAGAGTACCCCACGCCCAGGAGTATATGGGAAGTAAAACTTGATGCTTGTCTCTCCTTTAAGAAAAGGAGAAGAAAAGAGGATATGATGTTCAGTGGGTAGGGAGGGGGTGGATTGGGGAGGAATTGGGTGAATATAATCAATAAGCACCACATAAAATTCTCAAGGAATTAATAAAATATTGTTCTGAAAGTTAATAACATTAGGGCTTTCAATTGCTCAGTTTTAACAACTGTCCACGCATGAGCTAAAGAAGTTCAGAGAGGGAGAGACACTAGCACTTGGATATAGTCCATATATTTAATAAAATAAAAATATCAGAGAGGGTTAAAGAAGAGTCCCTGCTGCATACATACCTTGTCACCCCACACACACGCACAAGCCCAGGTAGCACAGCCACTGGGGGAGGTACCTTTTGGAGGAGGGTACTTTGCTTTAGCCTCCAGGTGATGGTTAACCTTAATCATCAATTTAGCAGGATTTATAATCGCCATGGAAACTATCTTTACATGCATTTGTGAGAATGATTTGCATGACATTAACTTTGGTGCGAAAACACACCCTAAATGCCAGTGGTGCTATTCTGTGCGCTGGGTTCCCAGACTGAATCAAAAAAAAAGAAAAAAAAAAGGAAAAAAAAAGCTGAACACAAGCACTCAGCACTCTGTGCTTCTTGACTTTGGATGCACTGTGGCTAGCTGCCTCTGGCTTCAGCCACCATGGCTTTCCTGCTCTGATAGACTGCAGGTCCTGAACTGTCAGCCAAACTAAACCCATTCTTCCGTTCTTAAGCTGCCTTCTGCAGGTATTTTGTCACCGGAATGAAACACGTAACTGACACACCTGGAATTGGGCTACCTAAGGTAAAACTCTGTAGCAGAGAGAATCTCTTGGGCTCAGACTCCAGCCTGCTGTCCAGAGACCATGCTCCCAGGCCTGTCCCCACAGCCCCAGTCTCTAGTCTTGCCCTGCACACTCACTACTCATGCCCATGCCAGTGCCCCCACAGATTTAGTCTCCAGGCTTCTCAGCAAGGCCATCTGAAGAGTCTCATGCTTCAGACATGCCCAATGTCAAGAGACTCAAAACCGCTCCAGCTGGGCCAGCCCCCAGTGTCACAACTCTAGTTGATAAGCCAGCTTTGGATATACTCTGATTTCCAGCCTCGTACACGCAACCCCAGAACTGCTCCTGTAGATCAAGCCCAGGCGTGTCCTAGCGCCAAACCTCCCCGATGACTCCAGACTCTAGACCCACAGATTAAGGCTCAGAACTCTCCCGAACACCAGGCTAGGACTGACATACCCCAGCTTTGGGCTCACCCTCCAGCCCAGGTAATTGACTCTGTACCTGGACAGCCTCCAAAACCTCATCTTCCACTTTAGTTCCTGTGTCCCTCTGCTCTAGAGGAGTCAAATCTAAGGTCTAACACCAGAAGCATCAGTTCCAATGTCCCTAGAGACCCAGGCTCTAGTATTGTTCCTGTAAACCCAGGTTCCAGATGGCCCCTGAAGTTTAGTCCCCATGCCCATGCCAGAGTCAAGTCAAATGCAATGCTGTCAAGTCCCAGGCTAGCCTTCAGGGATTCAGATAGTCACTAGGTACCATGACTCCAGGGTACATGTAAAAACTAACCCAGTTTGTATTCTTCATCTTCAGCCTCTGGTTATTTTAACTAGTCCCAATAGACCCAGGACCAAGATTTACTAGAAAGACCTGTGTTGGGGTGATCTGCTTGTTTGTTCCAACCGTCCAGAACCAAAATAACCACACAGAAATTGTATTAATTAAATCACTGCTCAGCCCATTAGCTCTAGCTTCTTATTGGCTAACTCTTACATATGAATTTAACCCATTTCTATTAATCTGTGTATGGCCATGTGGCTGTGGCTTACCAGCTAAAGTTCCCAGTGTCTATCTCTGGAGAGTCCATGGCTTCTCTCTGGCTCTGCCCTTCTTTCTCCCAGCATTCAGTCCAGTCCTCCCCGCCTAGCTCTGCTCCGCCCTGCCCTGCTCTGCTATAGGCTCAAAGTGGCTTTTTATTCATTAATGATAATCACAGCACACAGAGGGGACTCCCACATCAGACCTGCCTGGTCTTTGGGCTCATCCTGAGGACCAAGGCTGAAAGAGCTTGAAAGATCACAGACAACTAAGTGAAATCAGAGGTGATACAACAGCAGTGTAAGAAGTACAGCAAAGAGAAACCATGAAAAGAACCAAACAGAAATTTAATAGCCAAGATAGGAAGTTAGCTCAATATTAATTACTACCCATGGGCAGAAGGATAGATAAAGAAAATAGGACAGATATACAGAGTGTGGATCAGAGACAGAAATAAAGAGTTAGCCAGAGTGCACTTCCCACTTGCTTGAGGGTTCTGAAAATTCCTACATAAGACCACATTCTAGAACATCTTTTCTCTTCTGAATGACAGATGTCACTTGCTTCTCACTGCAGTGTTTATTTCACTATTGATCACATCTGGATTAACATCCACTAAGCATGTGTTGGTCTCCTCATCAACTTCAAATCCACTAAATACCAACCTGAGAAACTCAAAAATTGTGCTTGTCCTTATTTTGGATTGTGGACACATTTCCACGGATGCTTTGCTATGAATGGGCTCCAGTTAAAATCCGTTCACTCTGTAGTAGTTCGCTGCCAGGAGGAGCCACACCTCGGCGGTTCAGGTGGGTGTGGGAGGAAGTAAGTGGAGCAGCTCTGTAGGAGGTGAGAGTTCATCTGTACAAAACTGAATGCAGCCTTCAGCCCAGAAGTTAAAAGCCAGACTTCGGAGCAAAGAGGCAAAGCCTCCAGAGTGCCAAACTACTTAGCAAAATGAGATTCGAGTCTCCCAGGCTGCCAGCATGACTTCTGGAAAGATCTAGGGACTTACTGCCTGACTGCAGAGTCAAGACATCCTGGAGAGAGGGCAAAGCAGGCCAACCAGGCACTGAGAGGAAGGGAGGGTACAGGAACGTGTCTCACAATAGTATGTTTGAGAAGAAGCAGTTATTTTCTCCATGTCTTATGTGAGGCTCAACTTGTACCTGAACAGGAAAAGGGAAACACAGAGGGAAAGAGAAAAGAAAATAACTGGAAAGGGCAGGGATCTCTTTGGGAGTGATCGGGCACAGCATCAAGATTGTCTATCAGTCTGTTAGTTTAGGCAACTATGTGTCTGGAATCTGACCTTAGTTCAGGGTTCCAAGTCCCTACATCAGGAAAATGTGAAAGCTTGGACCTGAAGTGTGGAATGTCGATGACTATGGCATGACCCCGAAACAGAGAGAACCCCCAGATTCCTAACTGAGGTCCATTACCTGGGGTCTCTCGGGTGAATTGGTGAGCTTTTGACCCTCTTGCCTCCACGTCCCTTGTGCTGGGATTTCAGGCATGTGCCTCCATTCCATTTCAATTATATTTATTTGTTTTTGTTTGTTCGGTTTTGGTTTTTCAAGACGAGGCTTCTCCATGTAGCCTTGACTGCCCCCCTGGAACTCACCTTGTAGACCAGGCTGGCCTTAAACTCACAGAGATCCGCCTGCTTTTACCTCCCTAGTGCTAGTACTGAAGACATCACCACCACACCGATCCACCATGCCATTTTATATGATGCTGACAACAGAACCCAGGGCTTTGCACATGTCACGCAAACATGCCAATTTTTTAAAACTCCCTCAGTTCTAGGACAAGTAGCATGTTGAGCCAAATGCTTAAAATAGATAGATGAGAAACTCCTCTTTGGCAAACGAGAGAGTTTTTACCAAGTAGTATTCCAGTCTACCAGAGGTAATTTTTAGCACTTTTATTTTATTCAAGAGAAACGTCTAATGGAAAGTCAGCTAAGAACTCAAGCAGCGAACTGGTGAGACAATTGAGATGTTAAGAATCCTTACTGATCTTGCAGACCAAAGTTTGATTCCTAGCACTTATATCAGGCAGTTCACAACTGCCTGTAATACCAGTTACAGGGGTTTTGACACCTTATGGTCTCTGCACATACACAGTTCGCATAAACTCATACAGACATACACACATACATACATAAAAATAAGAAGCAATTCTTTAAGAGTTCCAACCAAATACTAGGCTTTATGTCCCCAAGGATACCCTTTAGTTCTTACTCTATGTGTTCCTTAATATTTTTCTTCCTTACAAAACAGTGTTGAATGGATCTATTCAAGAACTCTGATGTTCTTAAGTATGTATAAAGGCTTCCAGAGTTCCAATTAAGTTGAAGAAGAGGAAGCCCTTCTCTGGAGCTCGTTTGACATTCCAAATGCAGAGCCAAAGGCAAGGGTAGAGACTTGTTCTAGTCATGGGCATCTTTCTGACAGGAGCAAGTTGAAAATTAAGAAGAGTTGAAGCCAGTCAATGTGGACTGGGCCTTTAACTGAAGCATTCTATTAATTAATTTCCTTCAAACCAGCATGCCAAAGGAACAAGAACAAAATATCTAAATTTGATTATGGCTTCACAATACCCACAATGGTCAACAAACAGCCATTGTACACTAGTCATCCATGACTTCTCTCTAATCGATTGGAGACACTATTCCCCAGGAGACATGAACAAACATCTCTTCACTCCAGACAGGCAACTGAAAACAGACCAAAGGCAGGAGGCAACTGAGGTCTAACTTGGTGAACCAATAAGTTTATTGGAGTTACTCTCAGGAGTGTGGATGCAAAGTTTTGTACAGGAATATTGAAAACTGAGAATCATCCTCTTTACTGAAAGTCCATTCCCTGTTATTGTCATCAGCACTCTTCCTAGAGACCTAAAGTAAAGAGCTACCCAGTCTTAGACTGAAGCCTCCTGAATCATGTGCTAAATAAAGTTTCTCTTGAATCATTTTCTAAATAAAGTTCTATTTGTAAGTTTAACATTTTGGGCATTTAGTAGCAGTGACAAGAAGCTAACTAATATGCCCACTGACTAATAAAACTAACACACAGATAATGGACAGAACTAACATACCCAACTTTAAACTGTTGAATGAGTATGCTGAAGAAATCAGTGCTAATACAATGGCAGATGTGGGTGCCACAGCGTACAGAAAAGGCAAACATTTACTTTACTTTGGTCTTTATTAACTGAAAGAAATTTAGCATACAATATCCAGCTCCCCCCAGATCTTCCCACCTCTCATCCACCCAATTCAACACCTTATCTTTATCTCTCTCCTTAAAAAGCAAATAATAAGAAGATTATAAAGAAGAGAAAAAGAAGGAGGAGGAGGAGAAGGAAAAGGAGAAATAAAAAAGAAAATTACAAGAAAGACACACAAACAAAAAAAAAACAGAAAATCAGAAACCATAGTACAAGCAAAAACCAGTATGGTAAAATATGCTCAAGTAATATGAGGCACAAAAACCTATAAAAAATACCATTGAGTTTGTTTTGTGATGACCATTTATTGCTGGACATGGGTCTTCCCTGAAGTGTAATTACTATACCCTATGAAAATTTATTAGAGAAAACCATTTTTTTCTTTGGAAGTGGATGTCAATAGCAGATAGTTTCTTGATTCAGGGTGGAAGCCTGTGTCTACTTCCCCCTCTCAGTTCTGGGACCTCATAGGGCTTGAACCTGTGTTGGCCCTGTTCATACTGCCACAGTCTCTGTGGGTTCATAGGTGCTTCAATCCTGTTGTTTCTGGAAGACACTGTTTCCTTAGAGCCATCGATCCCCTCTGATTCTTAATCTTTCTCCTTCCTCTTTCCCAAAGATCTTGGAACAATGGGAGGATGTGCTTGATGGAGTCATCTTATTTAAAAATCAGTGTTTCAAAGTCTCTTGCTATCTGCACACTGTCTAGCTGTGGATCTCTGTATTAGCTCCATTTACTGCAAGAGGAAGCATCTCTGACGATGGCTAAGCAATTCACTGATCTCTAGGTAGAGTAGAAGAATGTCATTAAAAGTCATTTTATGGCCACATTTCTTTAGCAGAACATTTGGTTTTTTCCTACCCCATGGTTCATGCAGTTTTAGGTTCTTGGCTATCAGAGTGGTGTAAAGCATGGGTTCCATCTCATGGAGTGGGCCTTAGAACCAATGAGGAAGTAGTTAGTTACTTGCAGAGTGTTTGTGCCATTATTGCATAAACCGTTTCCCAGCCACAAAGATCTGAATACTCACACTAAAACTATATATTAATTACAACATTGTTTGCCCTATTAGCTCAGGTTTTTTTTTTTTTTACTTAACCCTTATATCTTAAATTACCCCATTTCTATTAATCTGTGTGTTGCCATAAGGCTGTGGCTTACCAGTAAGGTTCTGGTGTCCTTCTTCTTTGGCAGCTGCATGGAATCTCTCTGACTCTGTCTTCTTTCCTCCTCTATCTCTACTTGTATGTCCCACCTTGCTATATTATGCCCTGTTGTAGGCCAAAGCAGTTTCTTTATTAACCAGTGGTAATAAAACATATCCGCAGCATACAGAGGAGAATTCCACATCAGGTCATTCTTATAGATTGCTGGGTTGGTCATTACTTTCTCCTTTGGTAGTTATACAGAGTACTTTCTAGTGCTATGAACACTAGTCAGTAAGATGAAGGCTCTAGGTAGGTATCAGCTCAACTTATTCATATATAAAGAGATATAGATTAGATAGAAAAGATAGATAGATAGATGATAGATAGATAGATAGGTAGATAGATAGATAGATAGATAGATAGATAGATAGATAGATAGATAGATAGATAGATAGATGATAGATAGATGATAGATAG